>NW_027553303.1:0-41748 GCF_045843805.1 Urocitellus parryii | reverse complement strand
CACCCAATCTTGATGATCCTTGCAGGTGGTTATCAGTACAACGAATCCCACTTGGCTCACCAAATTTCGTTCTTCGAGGTTAAAACCGTTCCTTTGCAGTAACCGTTTTCATGTTTAGGTTTCACTCTGTTTTCTCCTATATGGATACATGTAGTTGGATCTCTAAAATCAAACACCATTTGTGCTAGCTCTTTGAAACTTGGCACAATAATGTAGTTCCAAGGTGTATCGCTATGGTTTGTGTGCCATTGAAGTAGCCCCAGGCAGATACTGACCAGAATCACTTTTCATTGAAAGGGGTTGCCAAGCTTCCAAAAAATTACGAGTTTCCTGAAATCTCAGCAAACATTTTTTTACCCAATCTTGATGATACTTGCAGGTAGTTATCAGTACACGAATCCCACTTGGCTCACCAAATTTCGTTCTTCTAGGTTAAACTGTTCCTTTGCAGTAACCGTTTTCATGTTTAGGTTTCACTCTGTTTTCTCCTATATGGATACATGTAGTTGGAACTCTAAATCAAACACGGTTTGTGCTAGCTCTTTGAAACTTGGCACAATAATGTAGTTCCAAGTTCTATCGCGATGGTTTGTGTGCTATTGAAGTAGCCCCAAGCAGAGACTTACCAGAATCACTTTCATTGAAAGGGGTTGCCAAGCTTCCAAAAAACTACGAGTTTCCTGAAATCTCAGCAAACATTTTTTCACCCAATCTTGATGATCCTTGCAGGTAGTTATCAGTACACAAATCCCACTTGGCTCACCAAATTTCGTTCTTCTAGGTTAAACCGTTCCTTTGCAGTAACCGTTTTCATTTTTAGGTTTCACTCTGTTTTCTCCTATATGGATACATGTAGTTGGATCTCTAAATCAAACACGGTTTGTGCTAGCTCTTTGAAACTTGGCACAATAATGTAGATCCAAGTCTATCGCTATGGTTTGTGTGCCATTGACGTAGCCCCAGGCAGATACTGACCAGAATCACTTTCATTGAAAGGGGTTGCCAAGCTTCCAAAAAACTACGAGTTTCCTGAAATCTCAGCAAACATTTTTTCACCCAATCTTGAATATACTTGCAGGTAGTTATCAGTACACGAATCCCACTTGGCTCACCAAATTTCGTTCTTTTAGGTTAAACCGTTCCTTTGCAGAAACCGTTTTCATGTTTAGGTTTCACTCTGTTTTCTTCTATATGGATACATGTAGTTGGAATTCTAAATCAAACACGGTTTGTGCTAGCTCTTTGAAACTTGGCACAATAATGTAGTTCCAAGTTCTATCGCTATGGTTTGTGTGCCATTGATGTAGCCCCAAGCAGAGACTGACGAGAATCACTTTCCTTGAAAGGGGTTGCCAAGCTTCCAAAAAACTACGAGTTTCCTGAAATCTTAGCAAACATTTTTTCACCCAATCTTGATGATCCTTGCAGGTAGTTATCAGTACACGAATCCCACTTGGCTCACCAAATTTCGTTCTTCTAGGTTAAACCGTTCCTTTGCAGTAACCGTTTTCATGTTTAGGTTTCACTCTGTTTTCTTCTATATGGATACATGTAGTTGGAATTCTAAATCAAACACGGTTTGTGCTAGCTCTTTGAAACTTGGCACCATGATGTTGTTCCAAGTTGTATCGCTATGGTTTGTGTGCCATTGAAGTAGCCCCAAGCAGAGACTGACGAGAATCACTTTCCTTGAAAGGGTTTGCCAAGCTTCCAAAAAACTACGAGTTTCCTGAAATCTCAGCAAACATTTTTTCACCCAATCTTGATGATACTTGCAGGTAGTTATCAGTACACGAATCCCACTTGGCTCAAGGGGTTGCCAAGCTTCCAAAAAACTGCGAGTTTCCTGATATCTCAGCAAACATTTTTTCACCGAATCTTGATGATACTTCCATTGAAGGATCAGTACACCAATCCCACTTGGCTCACCAAATTTCGTTCTTTTAGGTTAAACCGTTCCTTTGCAGAAACCGTTTTCATGTTTAGGTTTCACTCTGTTTTCTTCTATATGGATACATGTAGTTGGAATTCTAAATCAAACACGGTTTGTGCTAGCTCTTTGAAACTTGGCACAATAATGTATTTCCAAGTTGTATCGCTATGGTTTGTGTGCCATTGATATAGTCCCAAGCAGAGACTGACGAGAATCTCTTTCCTTGAAAGGGGTTGCCAAGCTTCCAAAAAACTACGAGTTTCCTGAAATCTTAGCAAACATTTTTTCACCCAATCTTGATGATCCTTGCAGGTGGTTATCAACACACGAATCCCACTTGGCTCACCAAATTTCGTTCTTCTAGGTTAAACCGTTCCTTTGCAGTAACCGTTTTCATGTTTAGGTTTCACTCTGTTTTCTCCTATATGGATACATGTAGTTGGAACTCTAAATCAAACACGGTTTGTGCTAGCTCTTTGAAACTTGGCACAATAATGTAGTTTCAAGTTGTATCGCTATGGTTTGTGTGCTATTGAAGTAGCCCCAAGCAGAGACTGACGAGAATCACTTTCCTTGAAAGGGGTTGCCAAGCTTCCAAAAAACTACGAGTTTCCTGAAATCTTAGCAAACATTTTTTCACCCAATCTTGATGATCCTTGCAGGTGGTTATCAACACAGGAATCCCACTTGGCTCACCAAATTTCATTCTTCTAGGTTAAACCATTCCTTTGCAGTAACCGTTTTCATGTTTAGGTTTCACTCTGTTTTCTCCTATATGGATACATGTAGTTGGAACTCTAAATCAAACACGGTTTGTGCTAGCTCTTTGAAACTTGGCACAATAATGTAGTTCCAAGTTCTATTGCTATGGTTTGTGTGCTATTGAAGTAGCCCCAAGCATAGACTGACCAGAATCACTTTCATTGAAAGGGGTTGCCAAGCTTCCAAAAAACTACGAGTTTCCTGAAATCTCAGCAAACATTTTTTCACCCAATCTTGATGATCCTTGCAGGTAGTTATCAGTACACGAATCCCACTTGGCACACTCAATTTCGTTCTTTTAGGTTAAACCGTTCCTTTGCAGTAACCGTTTTCATGTTTAGGTTTCACTCTGTTTTCTCCTATATGGATACATGTAGTTGGAACTCTAAATCAAACACGGTTTGTGCTAGCTCTTTGAAACGTGGCACAATAATGTAGTTCCAAGTTCTATCGCAATGGTTTGTGTGCTATTGAAGTAGCCCCAAGCAGAGACTTACCAGAATCACTTTCATTGAAAGGGGTTGCCAAGCTTCCAAAAAACTACGAGTTTCCTGAAATCTCAGCAAACATTTTTTCACCCCAATCTTGATGATCCTTGCAGGTAGTTATCAGTACACGAATCCCACTTGGCTCACCAAATTTCGTTCTTCTAGGTTAAACCGTTCCTTTGCAGTAACCGTTTTCATTTTTAGGTTTCACTCTGTTTTCTCCTATATGGATACATGTAGTTGGATCTCTAAATCAAACACGGTTTGTGCTAGCTCTTTGAAACTTGGCACAATAATGTAGTTCCAAGGTCTATCGCTATGGTTTGTGTGCCATTGAAGTAGCCCCAGGCAGATACTGACCAGAATCACTTTCATTGAAAGGGGTTGCCAAGCTTCCAAAAAACTACGAGTTTCCTGAAATCTCAGCAAACATTTTTTCACCCAATCTTGAAAATACTTGCAGGTAGTTATCAGTACATGAATCCCACCTGGCTCACCAAATTTCATTCTTCTAGGTTAAATCGTTCCTTTGCAGAAACCGTTTTCATGTTTTGGTTTCACTCTGTTTTCTCCTATATGGATACATGTAGTTGGAATTCTAAATCAAACACGGTTTGTGCTAGCTCTTTGAAACTTGGCACAGTAATGTAGTTCCAAGTTCTATCGCTATGGTTTGTGTCCTGTTGAAGTAGCCCCAGGAGAGACTGACGAGAATCACATTCATTGAAAGGGGTTGCCAAGCTTCCAAAAAACTGCGAGTTTCCTGATATCTCAGCAAACATTTTTTCACCGAATCTTGATGATACTTCCATTGAAGGATCAGTACACCAATCCCACTTGGCTCACCAAATTTCGTTCTTCTAGGTTAAACCGTTCCTTTGCAGTAACCGTTTTCATGTTTAGGTTTCACTCTGTTTTCTTCTATATGGATACATGTAGTTGGAATTCTAAATCAAACACGGTTTGTGCTAGCTCTTTGAAACTTGGCACCATGATGTTGTTCCAAGTTGTATCACTATGGTTTGTGTGCCATTGAAGTAGCCCCAAGCAGAGACTGACGAGAATCACTTTCCTTGAAAGGGGTTGCCAAGCTTCCAAAAAACTACGAGTTTCCTGAAATCTCAGCAAACATTTTCTCACCCAATCTTGATGATACTTGCAGGTAGTTATCAGTACACGAATCCCACTTGGCTCACCAAATTTCGTTCTTTTAGGTTAAACCGTTCCTTTGCAGAAACCGTTTTCATGTTTAGGTTTCACTCTGTTTTCTTCTATATGGATACATGTAGTTGGAATTCTAAATCAAACACGGTTTGTGCTAGCTCTTTGAAACTTGGCACAATAATGTAGTTCCAAGTTCTATTGCTATAGTTTGTGTGCCATTGATATAGTCCCAAGCAGAGACTGACGAGAATCACTTTCCTTGAAGGGGTTGCCAAGCTTCCAAAAAACTACGAGTTTCCTGAAATCTTAGCAAACATTTTTTCACCCAATCTTGATGATCCTTGCAGGTGGTTATCAACACACGAATCCCACTTGGCTCACCAAATTTCGTTCTTCTAGGTTAAACCGTTCCTTTGCAGTAACCGTTTTCATGTTTAGGTTTCACTCTGTTTTCTCCTATATGGATACATGTAGTTGGAACTCTAAATCAAACACGGTTTGTGCTAGCTCTTTAAAACTTGGCACAATAATGTAGTTCCAAGTTGTATCGCTATGGTTTGTGTGCTATTGAAGTAGCCCCAAGCAGAGACTGACGAGAATCACTTTCCTTGAAAGGGGTTGCCAAGCTTCCAAAAAACTACGAGTTTCCTGAAATCTTAGCAAACATTTTTTCACCCAATCTTGATGATCCTTGCAGGTGGTTATCAACACAGGAATCCCACTTGGCTCACCAAATTTCGTTCTTCTAGGTTAAACCGTTCCTTTGCAGTAACCGTTTTCATGTTTAGGTTTCACTCTGTTTTCTCCTATATGGATACATGTAGTTGGAACTCTAAATCAAACACGGTTTGTTCTAGCTCTTTGAAACTTGGCACAATAATGTAGTTCCAAGTTCTATTGCTATGGTTTGTGTGCTATTGAAGTAGCCCCAAGCATAGACTGACCAGAATCACTTTCATTGAAAGGGGTTGCCAAGCTTCCAAAAAACTACGAGTTTCCTGAAATCTCAGCAAATATTTTTTCACCCAATCTTGAATATACTTGCAGGTAGTTATCAGTACATGAATCCCACTTGGCTCACCAAATTTCATTCTTCTAGGTTAAACCGTTCCTTTGCAGAAACCGTTTTCATGTTTAGGTTTCACAATGTTTTCTCCTATATGGATACATGTATTTGGAACACTAAATCAAACACGGTTTGTGCTAGCTCTTTGAAACTTGGCACAATAATGTAGTTCCAAGGTCTATCGCTATGGTTTGTGTGCCATTGAAGTAGCCCCAGGCAGATACTGACCAGAATCACTTTCATTGAAAGGGGTTGCCAAGCTTCCAAAAAACTACGAGTTTCCTGAAATCTCAGCAAACATTTTTTCACCCAATCTTGATGATCCTTGCAGGTAGTTATCAGTACACGAATCCCACTTGGCTCACCAAATTTCGTTCTTTTAGGTTAAACAGTTCCGTTGCAGAAACCGTTTTCATGTTTAGGTTTCACTCTGTTTTCTTCTATATGGATACATGTAGTTGGAATTCTAAATCAAACACGGTTTGTGCTAGCTCTTTGAAACTTGGCACAATAATGTAGTTCCAAGTTCTATCGCTATGGTTTGTGTGCCATTGAAGTAGCCCCAAGCAGAGACTGACGAGAATCACTTTCCTTGAAAGGGGTTGCCAAGCTTCCAAAAAACTACGAGTTTCCTGAAATCTCAGCAAACATTTTTTCACCCAATCTTGATGATCCTTGCAGGTGGTTATCAGTACACGAATCCCACTTGGCTCACCAAATTTCGTTCTTCGAGGTTAAACCGTTCCTTTGCAGTAACCGTTTTCATGTTTAGGTTTCACTCTGTTTTCTTCTATATGGATACATGTAGTTGGAACTCTAAATCAAACACGGTTTGTGCTAGCTCTTTGAAACTTGGCACAATAATGTAGTTCCAAGTTCTATCGCGATGGTTTGTGTGCTATTGAAGTAGCCCCAAGCAGAGACTTACCAGAATCACTTTCATTGAAAGGGGTTGCCAAGCTTCCAAAAAACTACGAGTTTCCTGAAATCTCAGCAAACATTTTTTCCTCCAATCTTGATGATCCTTGCAGGTAGTTATCAGTACACGAATCCCACTTGGCTCACCAAATTTCGTTCTTCTAGGTTAAACCGTTCCTTTGCAGTAACCGTTTTCATTTTTAGGTTTCACTCTGTTTTCTCCTATATGGATACATGTAGTTGGATCTCTAAATCAAACACGGTTTGTGCTAGCTCTTTGAAACTTGGAACATTAATGTAGTTCCAAGTTCTATCGCTATAGTTTGTGTGCCATTGAAGTAGCCCCAGGCAGATACTGACCAGAATCACTTTCATTGAAAGGGGTTGCCAAGCTTCCAAAAAACTACGAGTTTCCTGAAATCTCAGCAAACATTTTTTCACCCAATCTTGATGATCCTTGCAGGTAGTTATCAGTACACGAATCCCACTTGGCTCACCAAATTTCGTTCTTTTAGGTTTAAACCGTTCCTTTGCAGAAACCGTTTTCATGTTTAGGTTTCACTCTGTTTTCTTCTATATGGATACATGTAGTTGGAATTCTAAATCAAACACGGTTTGTGCTAGCTCTTTGAAACTTGGCACAATAATGTAGTTCCAAGTTCTATCGCTATGGTTTGTGTGCCATTGAAGTAGCCCCAAGCAGAGACTGACGAGAATCACTTTCCTTGAAAGGGGTTACCAAGCTTCCAAAAAACTACGAGTTTCCTGAAATCTCAGCAAACATTTTTTCACCCAATCTTGATGATCCTTGCAGGTAGTTATCAGTACACGAATCCCACTTGGCTCACTCAATTTCGTTCTTTTAGGTTAAACCGTTCCTTTGCAGTAACCGTTTTCATGTTTAGGTTTCACTCTGTTTTCTCCTATATGGATACATGTAGTTGGAACTCTAAATCAAAACACGGTTTGTGCTAGCTCTTTGAAACTTGGCACAATAATGTAGTTCCAAGTTCTATCGCAATGGTTTGTGTGCTATTGAAATAGCCCCAAGCATAGACTGACCAGAATCACTTTCATTGAAAGGGGTTGCCAAGCTTCCAAAAAACTACGAGTTTCCTGAAATCTCAGCAAACATTTTTTCACCCAATCTTGATGATCCTTGCAGGTGGTTATCAGTACACGAATCCCACTTGGCTCACCAAATTTCGTTTTTCGAGGTTAAACCGTTCCTTTGCAGTAACCGTTTTCATGTTTAGGTTTCACTCTGTTTTCTCCTATATGGATACATGTAGTTGGATCTCTAAATCAAACACGGTTTGTGCTAGCTCTTTGAAACTTGGCACAATAATGTAGTTCCAAGGTCTATCGCTATGGTTTGTGTGCCATTGAAGTAGCCCCAGGCAGATACTGACCAGAATCACTTTCATTGAATGGGGTTGCCAAGCTTCCAAAAAACTACGAGTTTCCTGAAATCTCAGCAAACATTTTTTCACCCAATCTTGATGATACTTGCAGGTAGTTATCAGTACACGAATCCCACTTGGCTCACCAAATTTCGTTCTTTTAGGTTAAACCGTTCCTTTGCAGAAACCGTTTTCATGTTTAGGTTTCACTCTGTTTTCTCCTATATGGTACATGTAGTTGGAATTCTAAATCAAACACGGTTTGTGGTAGCTCTTTGAAACTTGGCACAATAATGTAGTTCCAAGTTCTATCGCTATGGTTTGTGTGCCATTGAAGTAGCCCCAAGCAGAGACTGACGAGAATCACTTTCCTTGAAAGGGGTTGCCAAGCTTCCAAAAAACTACGAGTTTCCTGAAATCTCAGCAAACATTTTTTCACCCAATCTTGATGATCCTTGCAGGTAGTTATCAGTACACGAATCCCACTGGGCTCACCAAATTTCGTTCTTCTAGGTTAAACTGTTCCTTTGCAGTAACCGTTTTCATGTTTAGGTTTCACTCTGTTTTCTCCTATATGGATACATGTAGTTGGAACTCTAAATCAAACACGGTTTGTGCTAGCTCTTTGAAACTTGGCACAATAATGTAGTTCCAAGTTCTATCGCGATGGTTTGTGTGCTATTGAAGTAGCCCCAAGCAGAGACTTACCAGAATCACTTTCATTGAAAGGGGTTGCCAAGCTTCCAAAAAACTACGAGTTTCCTGAAATCTCAGCAAACATTTTTTCACCCAATCTTGATGATCCTTGCAGGTAGTTATCAGTACACGAATCCCACTTGGCTCACCAAATTTCGTTCTTCTAGGTTAAACCGTTCCTTTGCAGTAACCGTTTTCATGTTTAGGTTTCACTCTGTTTTCTTCTATATGGATACATGTAGTTGGAATTCTAAATCAAACACGGTTTGTGCTAGCTCTTTGAAACTTGGCACCATGATGTTGTTCCAAGTTGTATCGCTATGGTTTGTGTGCCATTGAAGTAGCCCCAAGCAGAGACTGACGAGAATCACTTTCCTTGAAAGGGGTTGCCAAGCTTCCAAAAAACTACGAGTTTCCTGAAATCTCAGCAAACATTTTTTCACCCAATCTTGATGATCCTTGCAGGTAGTTATCAGTACACAAATCCCACTTGGCTCACCAAATTTCGTTCTTCTAGGTTAAACCGTTCCTTTGCAGTAACCGTTTTCATGTTTAGGTTTCAATCTGTTTTCTACTATATGGATACATGTAGTTGGAATTCTAAATCAAACAAGGTTTGTGATAGCTCTTTGAAACTTGGCACAATAATGTAGTTCCAAGTTCTATCGCTATGGTTTGTGTGCTATTGAAGTAGCCCCAAGCAGAGACTGACGAGAATCACTTTCCTTGAAAGGGGTTGCCAAGCTTCCAAAAAACTGCGAGTTTCCTGAAATCTCAGCAAACATTTTTTCACCCAATCTTGATGATACTTCCATTTAATGATCAGTACACCAATCCCACTTGGCTCACCAAATTTCATTCTTCTAGGTTAAACCGTTCCTTTGCAGTAACCGTTTTCATTTTTAGGTTTCACTCTGTTTTCTCCTATATGGATACATGAGGTTGGATCTCTAAATCAAACACGGTTTGTGCTAGCTCTTTGAAACTTGGCACAATAATGTAGTTCCAAGTTGTATCGCTATGGTTTGTGTGCTATTGAAGTAGCCCCAAGCAGAGACTGACCAGAATCCCTTTCATTGAAAGGGGTTGCCAAACTTCCAAAAATCTACGAGTTTCCTGAAATCTCAGCAAACATTTTTACACCCAATCTTGATGATACTTGCAGGTAGTTATCAGTACATGAATCCCACTTGGCTCACCAAATTTCGTTCTTCTAGGTTAAACCGTTCCTTTGCAGAAACAGTTTTCATGTTTAGGTTTCACTCTGTTTTCTCCTATATGGATACATGTAGTTGGAACTCTAAATCAAACACGGTTTGTGCTAGCTCTTTGAAACTTGGAACATTAATGTAGTTCCAAGTTCTATCGCTATGGTTTGTGTGCTATTGAAGTAGCCCCAAGCAGAGACTGAGGAGAATAACTTTCCTTGAAAGGGGTTGCCAAGCTTCCAAAAAACTGCGAGTTTTCTGAAATGTCAGCAAACATTTTTTACCCAATCTTGATGATACTTGCAGGTAGTTATCAGTACACGAATCCCACTTGGCTCACTCAATTTCGTTCTTTTAGGTTATACCGTTCCTTTGTAGAAACCGTTTTCATGTTTAGGTTTCACTCTGTTTTCTCCTATATGGATACATGTAGTTGGAATTCTAAATCAAACATGGTTTGTGCTAGCTCTTTGAAACGTGGCACAATAATGTAGTTCCAAGTTCTATCGCTATGGTTTGTGTGCCATTGATGTAGCCCCAAGCAGAGACTGACAAGAATCACTTTCCTTGAAAGGGGTTGCCAAGCTTCCAAAAAACTACGAGTTTCCTGAAATCTCAGCAAACATTTTTTCACCCAATCTTGATGATCCTTGCAGGTAGTTATCAGTACACAAATCCCACTTGGCTCACCAAATTTCGTTCTTCTAGGTTAAACCGTTCCTTTGCAGTAACCGTTTTCATGTTTAGGTTTCAATCTGTTTTCTACTATATGGATACATGTAGTTGGAATTCTAAATCAAACAAGGTTTGTGATAGCTCTTTGAAACTTGGCACAATAATGTAGTTCCAAGTTCTATCGCTATGGTTTGTGTGCTATTGAAGTAGCCCCAAGCAGAGACTGACGAGAATCACTTTCCTTGAAAGGGGTTGCCAAGCTTCCAAAAAACTGCGAGTTTCCTGAAATCTCAGCAAACATTTTTTCACCCAATCTTGATGATACTTCCATTTAATGATCAGTACACCAATCCCACTTGGCTCACCAAATTTCATTCTTCTAGGTTAAACCGTTCCTTTGCAGTAACCGTTTTCATTTTTAGGTTTCACTCTGTTTTCTCCTATATGGATACATGAGGTTGGATCTCTAAATCAAACACGGTTTGTGCTAGCTCTTTGAAACTTGGCACAATAATGTAGTTCCAAGTTGTATCGCTATGGTTTGTGTGCTATTGAAGTAGCCCCAAGCAGAGACTGACCAGAATCCCTTTCATTGAAAGGGGTTGCCAAACTTCCAAAAATCTACGAGTTTCCTGAAATCTCAGCAAACATTTTTACACCCAATCTTGATGATACTTGCAGGTAGTTATCAGTACATGAATCCCACTTGGCTCACCAAATTTCGTTCTTCTAGGTTAAACCGTTCCTTTGCAGAAACAGTTTTCATGTTTAGGTTTCACTCTGTTTTCTCCTATATGGATACATGTAGTTGGAACTCTAAATCAAACACGGTTTGTGCTAGCTCTTTGAAACTTGGAACATTAATGTAGTTCCAAGTTCTATCGCTATGGTTTGTGTGCTATTGAAGTAGCCCCAAGCAGAGACTGAGGAGAATAACTTTCCTTGAAAGGGGTTGCCAAGCTTCCAAAAAACTGCGAGTTTTCTGAAATGTCAGCAAACATTTTTTACCCAATCTTGATGATACTTGCAGGTAGTTATCAGTACACGAATCCCACTTGGCTCACTCAATTTCGTTCTTTTAGGTTATACCGTTCCTTTGTAGAAACCGTTTTCATGTTTAGGTTTCACTCTGTTTTCTCCTATATGGATACATGTAGTTGGAATTCTAAATCAAACATGGTTTGTGCTAGCTCTTTGAAACGTGGCACAATAATGTAGTTCCAAGTTCTATCGCTATGGTTTGTGTGCCATTGATGTAGCCCCAAGCAGAGACTGACAAGAATCACTTTCCTTGAAAGGGGTTGCCAAGCTTCCAAAAAACTACGAGTTTCCTGAAATCTTAGCAAACATTTTTTCACCCAATCTTGATGATCCTTGCAGGTGGTTATCAACACACGAATCCCACTTGGCTCACCAAATTTCGTTCTTCTAGGTTAAACCGTTCCTTTGCAGTAACCGTTTTCATGTTTAGGTTTCACTCTGTTTTCTCCTATATGGATACATGTAGTTGGAACTCTAAATCAAACACGGTTTGTGCTAGCTCTTTGAAACTTGGCACAATAATGTAGTTCCAAGTTCTATCGCTATGGTTTGTGTGCTATTGAAGTAGCCCCAAGCAGACACTGACGAGAATCACTTTCATTGAAAGGGCTTGCCAAGCTTCCAAAAAACTACGAGTTTCCTGAAATCTCAGCAAACATTTTTTCACCCAATCTTGAATATACTTGCAGGTAGTTATCAGTACATGAATCCCACCTGGCTCACCAAATTTCATTCTTCTAGGTTAAATCGTTCCTTTGCAGAAACCGTTTTCATGTTTAGGTTTCACTCTGTTTTCTCCTATATGGATACATGTAGTTGGAATTCTAAATCAAACACGGTTTGTGCTAGCTCTTTGAAACTTGGCACAGTAATGTAGTTCCAAGTTCTATCGCTATGGTTTGTGTCCTATTGAAGTAGCCCCAAGCAGAGACTGACGAGAATCACATTCATTGAAAGGGGTTGCCAAGCTTCCAAAAAACTGCGAGTTTCCTGAAATCTCAGCAAACATTTTTCACCGAATCTTGATGATACTTCCATTGAAGGATCAGTACACCGATCCCACTTGGCTCACCAAATTTCGTTCTTCTAGGTTAAACCGTTCCTTTGCAGTAACCGTTTTCATGTTTAGGTTTCACTCTGTTTTCTCCTATATGGATACATGTAGTTGGAACTCTAAATCAAACACGGTTTGTGCTAGCTCTTTGAAACTTGGCACAATAATGTAGTTCCAAGTTCTATCGCTATGGTTTGTGTGCTATTGAAGTAACCCTAAGCAGAGACTGACCAGAATCACTTTCATTGAAAGGGCTTGCCAAGCTTCCAAAAAACTATGAGTTTCCTGAAATGTCAGCAAACATTTTTTCACCCAATCTTGATGATACTTGCAGGTAGTTATCAGTACACGAATCCCACTTGGCTCACTCAATTTCGTTCTTTTAGGTTAAACCGTTCCTTTGCAGAAAACGTTTTCATGTTTAGGTTTCACTCTGTTTTCTCCTATATGGATACATGTAGTTGGAATTCTAAATCAAACAAGGATTGTGCTAGCTCTTTGAAACCTGGCACAATAATGTAGTTCCAAGTTCTATCGCGATAGTTTGTGTGCTATTGAATTAGCCCCAAGCAGAGACTGACCAGAATCCCTTTCATTGAAAGGGGTTGCCAAGCTTCCAAAAAACTACGAGTTTCCTGAAATCTCAGCAAACATTTTTTCACCCAATCTTGATGATCCTTGCAGGTAGTTATCAGTACACGAATCCCACTGGGCTCACCAAATTTCGTTCTTCTAGGTTAAACCGTTCCTTTGCAGTAACCGTTTTAATGTTTAGGTTTCACTCTGTTTTCTCCTATATGGATACATGTAGTTGGAACTCTAAATCAAACACGGTTTGTGCTAGCACTTTGAAACTTAGCACAATAATGTAGTTCCAAGTTCTATCGCGATGGTTTGTGTGCTATTGAAGTAGCCCCAAGCAGAGACTGACCAGAATCCCTTTCATTGAAAGGGGTTGCCAAGCTTCCAAAAAACTACGAGTTTCCTGAAATGTCAGCAAACATTTTTTCACCCGATCTTGATGATACTTGCAGGTAGTTATCAGTACAGGAATCCAACTTGGCTCACTCAATTTCGTTTTTTTAGGTTAAACCGTTCCTTTGCAGAAACCTTTTTCATGTTTAGGTTTCACTCTGTTTTCTCCTATATGGATACATGTAGTTGGAATTCTAAATCAAACACGGTTTGTGCTAGCTCTTTGAAACTTGGCACAATAATGTAGTTCCAAGTTCTATCGCGATGGTTTGTGTGCTATTGAAGTAGCCCCAAGCATAGACTGACCAGAATCACTTTTATTGAAAGGGGTTGCCAAGCTTCCAAAAAACTATGAGTTTCCTGAAATCTCAGCAAATATTTTTTCACCCAATCTTGATGATACTTGCAGGTAGTTATCAGTACACGAATCCCACTTGGCTCACTCAATTTCGTTCTTTTAGGTTAAACCGTTCCTTTGCAGAAACCGTTTTCATGTTTAGGTTTCACTCTGTTTCCTCCTATATGGATACATGTAGTTGGAACTATTAATCAAACACGGTTTGTGCTAGCTCTTTGAAACTTGGCACAATAATGTAGTTCCAAGTTCTATCGCTATGCTTTGTGTGCTATTGAAATAGCCCCAAGCAGAGACTGAGGAGAATCACTTTCCTTGAAATGGGTTGCCAAGCTTCCAAAAAACTCCGAGTTTCCTGAAATCTTAGCAAACATTTTTTCACCCAATCTTGATGATCCTTGCAGGTGGTTATCAACACACGAATCCCACTTAGCTCACCAAATTTCGTTCTTCTAGGTTAAACCGTTCCTTTGCAGTAACCGTTTTCATGTTTAGGTTTCACTCTGTTTTCTCCTATATGGATACATGTATTTGGAATTCTAAATCAAACACGGTTTGTGCTAGCTCTTTGAAACTTGGCACAATAATGTAGTTCCAAGTTCTATCGCTATGGTTTGTGTGCTATTGAAGTATCCCCAAGCAGAGACTGACCAGAATCACTTTCCTTGAAAGGGGTTGCCAAGCTTCCAAAAAACTGCGAGGTTCCTGAAATCTCAGCAAACATTTTTTCACCCAATCTTGATGATACTTCCATTTAATGATCAGTACACCAATACCACTTGGCTCACCAAATTTCATTCTTCTAGGTTAAACCGTTCCTTTGCAGTAACCGTTTCCATGTTTAGGTTTCACTCTGTTTTCTCCTATATGGATACATGTAGTTGGAACTCTAAATCAAACACGGTTTGTGCTAGCTCTTTGAAACTTGGCACAATAATGTAGTTCCAAGTTCTATCGCTATGGTTTGTGTGCTATTGAAGTAGCCCCAAGCAGAGACTGACGAGAATCACTTTCATTGAAAGGGATTGCCAAGCTTCCAAAAAACTACGAGTTTCCTGAAATGTCAGCAAACATTTTTTCACCCAATCTTGATGATACTTGCAGGTAGTTATCAGTACACGAATCCCACTTGGCTCACTCAATTTCGTTCTTTTAGGTTAAACCGTTCCTTTGCAGAAAACGTTTTCATGTTTAGGTTTCACTCTGTTTTCTCCTATATGGATACATGTAGTTGGAATTCTAAATCAAACACGGTTTGTGCTAGCTCTTTGAAACTTGGCACAATAATGTAGTTCCAAGTTCTATCGTGATGGTTTGTGTGCCATTGAAGTAGCCCCAAGCAGAGACTGACGAGAATCACTTTCCTTGAAAGGGGTTGCCAAGCTTCCAAAAAACTACGAGTTTCCTGAAATCTCAGCAAACATTTTTTCACCCAATCTTGATGATCCTTGCAGGTAGTTATCAGTACACGAATCCCACTTGGCTCACCAAATTTCGTTCTTCTAGGTTAAACCGTTCCTTTGCAGTAACCGTTTTCATGTTTAGGTTTCACTCTGTTTTCTCCTATATGGATACATGTAGTTGGAACTCTAAATCAAACACGGTTTGTGCTAGCTCTTTGAAACTTGGCACAATAATGTAGTTCCAAGTTCTATCGCGATGGTTTGTGTGCTATTGAAGTAGCCCCAAGCAGAGACTTACCAGAATCACTTTCATTGAAAGGGGTTGCCAAGCTTCCAAAAAACTACGAGTTTCCTGAAATCTCAGCAAACATTTTTTCACCCAATCTTGATGATCCTTGCAGGTAGTTATCAGTACACGAATCCCACTTGGCTCACCAAATTTCGTTCTTCTAGGTTAAACCGTTCCTTTGCAGTAACCGTTTTCATTTTTAGGTTTCACTCTGTTTTCTCCTATATGGATACATGTAGTTGGATCTCTAAATCAAACACGGTTGGTGCTAGCTCTTTGAAACTTGGCACAATAATGTAGTTCCAAGTTGTATCGCTATGGTTTGTGTGCTATTGAAGTAGCCCCAAGCAGAGACTGACCAGAATCACTTTCATTGAAAGGGGTTGCCAAGCTTCCAAAAAACTACGAGTTTCCTGAAATCTCAGCAAACATTTTTTCACCCAATCTTGATGATACTTGCAGGTAGTTATCAGTACATGAATCCCACTTGGCTCACCAAATTTCGTTCTTCTAGGTTAAACCGTTCCTTTGCAGAAACAGTTTTCATGTTTAGGTTTCACTCTGTTTTCTCCTATATGGATACATGTAGTTGGAACTCTAAATCAAACACGGTTTGTGCTAGCTCTTTGAAACTTGGCACATTAATGTAGTTCCAAGTTCTATCGCTATGGTTTGTGTGCTATTGAAGTAGCCCCAAGCAGAGACTGAGGAGAATCCCTTTCCTTGAAAGGGGTTGCCAAGCTTCCAAAAAACTCCGAGTTTCCTGAAATGTCAGCAAACATTTTTTACCCAATCTTGATGATACTTGCAGGTAGTTATCAGTACACGAATCCCACTTGGCTCACTCAATTTCGTTCTTTTAGGTTAAACCGTTCCTTTGCAGAAACCGTTTTCATGTTTAGGTTTCACTCTGTTTTCTCCTATATGGATATATGTAGTTGGAATTCTAAATCAAACATGGTTTGTGCTAGCTCTTTGAAACTTGGCACAATAATGTAGTTCCAAGTTCTATCGCTATGGTTTGTGTGCCATTGATGTAGCCCCAAGCAGAGACTGACGAGAATCACTTTCCTTGAAAGGGGTTGCCAAGCTTCCAAAAAACTACGAGTTTCCTGAAATCTTAGCAAACATTTTTTCACCCAATCTTGATGATCCTTGCAGGTGGTTATCAACACACGAATCCCACTTGGCTCACCAAATTTCGTTCTTCTAGGTTAAACCGTTCCTTTGCAGTAACCGTTTTCATGTTTAGGTTTCACTCTGTTTTCTCCTATATGGATACATGTAGTTGGAACTCTAAATCAAACACGGTTTGTGCTAGCTCTTTGAAACTTGGCACAATAATGTAGTTCCAAGTTCTATCGCTATGGTTTGTGTACTATTGAAATAGCCCCAAGCATAGACTTACCAGAATCACTTTCATTGAAAGGGGTTGCCAAGCTTCCAAAAAACTACGAGTTTCCTGAAATCTCAGCAAACATTTTTTCACCCAATCTTGATGATCCTTGCAGGTAGTTATCAGTACACGAATCCCACTTGGCTCACCAAATTTCGTTCTTCTAGGTTAAACCGTTCCTTTGCAGTAACCGTTTTCATGTTTAGGTTTCACTCTGTTTTCTCCTATATGGATACATGTAGTTGGAACTATAAATCAAACACGGTTTGTGCTAGCTCTTTGAAACTTGGCACAATAATGTAGTTCCAAGTTCTATCGCGATGGTTTGTGTGCTATTGAAGTAGCCCCAAGCAGAGACTTACCAGAATCACTTTCATTGAAAGGGGTTGCCAAGCTTCCAAAAAACTACGAGTTTCCTGAAATCTCAGCAAACATTTTTTCACCCAATCTTGATGATCCTTGCAGGTAGTTATCAGTACACGAATCCCACTTGGCTCACCAAATTTCGTTCTTCTAGGTTAAACCGTTCCTTTGCAGTAACCGTTTTCATTTTTAGGTTTCACTCTGTTTTCTCCTATACGGATACATGTAGTTGGAACTCTAAATCAAACACGGTTTGTGCTAGCTCTTTGAAACTTGGCACATTAATGTAGTTCCAAGTTCTATCGCTATGGTTTGTGTGCTATTGAAGTAGCCCCAAGCAGAGACTGAGGAGAATCACTTTCCTTGAAAGGGGTTGCCAAGCTTCCAAAAAACTGCGAGTTTCCTGAAATGTCAGCAAACATTTTTTACCCAATCTTGATGATACTTGCAGGTAGTTATCAGTACACGAATCCCACTTGGCTCACTCAATTTCGTTCTTTTAGGTTAAACCGTTCCTTTGCAGTAACCGTTTTCATGTTTAGGTTTCACTCTGTTTTCTCCTATATGGATATATGTAGTTGGAATTCTAAATCAAACATGGTTTGTGCTAGCTCTTTGAAACTTGGCACAATAATGTAGTTCCAAGTTCTATCGCTATGGTTTGTGTGCCATTGATGTAGCCCCAAGCAGAGACTGACGAGAATCACTTTCCTTGAAAGGGGTTGCCAAGCTTCCAAAAAACTACGAGTTTCCTGAAATCTTAGCAAACATTTTTTCACCCAATCTTGATGATCCTTGCAGGTGGTTATCAACACACGAATCCCACTTGGCTCACCAAATTTCGTTCTTCTAGGTTAAACCGTTCCTTTGCAGTAACCGTTTTCATGTTTAGGTTTCACTCTGTTTTCTCCTATATGGATACATGTAGTTGGAACTCTAAATCAAACACGGTTTGTGCTAGCTCTTTGAAACTTGGCACAATAATGTAGTTCAAAGTTCTATCGCGATGGTTTGTGTGCCATTGAAGTAGCCCCAAGCAGAGACTGACCAGAATCACTTTCATTGAAAGGGGTTGCCAAGCTTCCAAAAAACTACGAGTTTCCTGAAATCTCAGCAAACATTTTTTCACCCGATCTTGATGATACTTGCAGGTAGTTATCAGTACACGAATCCCACTTGCCTCACCAAATTTCGTTCTTTTAGGTTAAACCGTTCCTTTGCAGAAACCGTTTTCATGTTTAGGTTTCACTCTGTTTTCTTCTATATGGATACATGTAGTTGGAATTCTAAATCAAACACGGTTTGTGCTAGCTCTTTGAAACTTGGCACAATAATGTAGTTCCAAGTTCTATCGCTATGGTTTGTGTGCCATTGAAGTAGCCCCAAGCAGAGACTGACGAGAATCACTTTCCTTGAAAGGGGTTGCCAAGCTTCCAAAAAACTACGAGTTTCCTGAAATCTCAGCAAACGTTTTTTCACCCAATCTTGATGATACTTGCAGGTAGTTATCAGTACACGAATCCCACTTGGCTCACCAAATTTCGTTCTTCTAGGTTAAACCGTTCCTTTGCAGTAACCGTTTTCATGTTTAGGTTTCACTCTGTTTTCTCCTATATGGATACATGTAGTTGGAACTCTAAATCAAACACGGTTTGTGCTAGCTCTTTGAAACTTGGCACAATAATGTAGTTCCAAGTTGTATCGCTATGGTTTGTGTGCTACTGAAGTAGCCCCAAGCAGAGACTGACCAGAATCCCTTTCATTGAAAGGGGTTGCCAAGCTTCCAAAAAACTACGAGTATCCTGAAATCTCAGCAAACATTTTTTCACCCAATCTTGATGATCCTTGTAGGTAGTTATCAGTACATGAATCCCACTTGGCTCACCAAATTTCGTTCTTCTAGGTTAAACCGTTCCTTTGTAGAAACAGTTTTCATGTTTAGGTTTCACTCTGTTTTCTCCAATATGGATACATGTAGTTATAACTCTAAATCAAACACGGTTTGTGCTAGCTCTTTGAAACTTGGACAATAATTTAGTTCCAAGTTCTATGGCTATGGTTTGTGTGCTATTGAAGTAGCCCCAAGCAGAGACTGAGGATAATCACTTTCCTTGAAAGGGGTTGCCAGGCTTCCAAAAAACTGCGAGTTTCCTGAAATGTCAGCAAACATTTATTACCCAATCTTGATGATACTTGCAGGTAGTTATCAGTACACGAATCCCACTTGGCTCACTCAATTTCGTTCTTTTAGGTTAAACCGTTCCTTTGCAGAAACCGTTTTCATGTTTAGGTTTCACTCTGTTTTCTCCTATATGGATACATGTAGTTGGAATTCTAAATCAAACATGGTTTGTGCTAGCTCTTTGAAACTTGGCACAATAATGTAGTTCCAAGTTCTATAGCGATCGTTTGTGTCCTATTGAAGTAGCCCCAAGCAGAGACTTACCAGAATCACTTTCATTGAAAGGGGTTGCCAAGCTTCCAAAAAACTACGAGTTTCCTGAAATCTCAGCAAACATTTTTTCACCCAATCTTGATGATCCTTGCAGGTAGTTATCAGTACACGAATCCCACTTGGCTCACCAAATTTCGTTCTTCTAGGTTAAACCGTTCCTTTGCAGTAACCGTTTTCATTTTTAGGTTTCACTCTGTTTTCTCCTATATGGATACATGTAGTTGGAACTCTAAATCAAACACGGTTTGTGCTAGCTCTTTGAAACTTGGCACAATAATGTAGTTCCAGGTTGTATCGCTATGGTTTGTGTGCTATTGAAGTAGCCCCAAGCAGAGACTGACCAGAATCACTTTATTTGAAAGGGGTTGCCAAGCTTCCAAAAAACTACGAGTTTCCTGAAATCTCAGCAAACATTTTTTCACCCAATCTTGTGATACTTGCAGGTAGTTATCAGTACATGAATCCCACTTGGCTCACCAAATTTCGTTCTTCTAGGTTAAACCGTTCCTTTGCAGAAACAGTTTTCATGTTTAGGTTTCACTCTGTTTTCTCCTATATGGATACATGTATTTGGAACTCTAAATCAAACACGGTTTGTGCTAGCTCTTTGAAACTTGGCACATTAATGTAGTTCCAAGTTCTATCGCTATGGTTTGTGTGCTATTGAAGTAGCCCCAAGCAGAGACTGAGGAGAATCAATTTCCTTGAAAGGGGTTGCCAAGCTTCCAAAAAACTGCGAGTTTCCTGAAATGTCAGCAAACATTTTTTACCCAATCTTGATGATACTTGCAGGTAGTTGTCAGTACACGAATCCCACTTGGCTCACTCAATTTCGTTCTTTTAGGTTAAACCGTTCCTTTGCAGAAGTTTTTCATGTTTAGGTTTCACTCTGTTTTCTCCTATATGGATATATGTAGTTGGAACTCTAAATCAAACACGGTTTGTGCTAGCTCTTTGAAACTTGGCCCAATAATGTAGTTCCAAGTTCTATCGCTATGGTTTGTGTGCCATTGATGTAGCCCCAAGCAGAGACTGACGAGAATCACTTTCCTTGAAAGGGGTTGCCAAGCTTCCAAAAAACTACGAGTTTCCTGGAATCTTAGGCAAACATTTTTTCACCCAATCTTGATGATCCTTGCAGGTGGTTATCAACACACGAATCCCACTTGGCTCACCAAATTTCGTTCTTCTAGGTTTAAACCCTTCCTTTGCAGTAACCGTTTTCATGTTTAGGTTTCACTCTGTTTTCTCCTATATGGATACATGTAGTTGGAACTCTAAATCAAACACGGTTTGTGCTAGCTCTTTGAAACTTGGCACAATAATGTAGTTCCAAGTTCTATCGCTATGGTTTGTGTACTATTGAAATAGCCCCAAGCATAGACTTACCAGAATCACTTTCATTGAAAGGGGTTGCCAAGCTTCCAAAAAACTACGAGTTTCCTGAAATCTCAGCAAACATTTTTTCACCCAATCTTGATGATCCTTGCAGGTAGTTATCAGTACACGAATCCCACTTGGCTCACCAAATTTCGTTCTTCTAGGTTATACCGTTCCTTTGCAGTAACCGTTTTCATGTTTAGGTTTCACTCTGTTTTCTCCTATATGGATACATGTAGTTGGAACTCTAAATCAAACACGGTTTGTGCTAGCTCTTTGAAACTTGGCACAATAATGTAGTTCAAAGTTCTATCGCGATGGTTTGTGTGCCATTGAAGTAGCCCCAAGCAGAGACTGACCAGAATCACTTTCATTGAAAGGGGTTGCCAAGCTTCCAAAAAACTACGAGTTTCCTGAAATCTCAGCAAACATTTTTTCACCCGATCTTGATGATACTTGCAGGTAGTTATCAGTACACGAATCCCACTTGGCTCACCAAATTTCGTTCTTTTAGGTTAAACCGTTCCTTTGCAGAAACCGTTTTCATGTTTAGGTTTCACTCTGTTTTCTCCTATATGGATACATGTAGTTGGAATTCTAAATCAAACACGGTTTGTGCTAGCTCTTTGAAACTTGGCACAATAATGTAGTTCCAAGTTCTATCGCTATGGTTTGTGTGCCATTGAAGTAGCCCCAAGCAGAGACTGACGAGAATCACTTTCCTTGAAAGGGGTTGCCAAGCTTCCAAAAAACTACGAGTTTCATGAAATCTCAGCAAACGTTTTTTCACCCAATCTTGATGATACTTGCAGGTAGTTATCAGTACACGAATCCCACTTGGCTCACCAAATTTCATTCTTCTAGGTTAAACCGTTCCTTTGCAGTAACCGTTTTCATGTTTAGGTTTCACTCTGTTTCTCCTATATGGATACATGTAGTTGGAACTCTAAATCAAACACGGTTTGTGCTAGCTCTTTGAAACTTGGCACATAATGTAGTTCCAAGTTGTATCGCTATGGTTTGTGTGCTACTGAAGTAGCCCCAAGCAGAGACTGACCAGAATCCCTTTCATTGAAAGGGGTTGCCAAGCTTCCAAAAAACTACGAGTTTCCTGAAATCTCAGCAAACATTTTTTCACCCAATCTTGATGATCCTTGTAGGTAGTTATCAGTACATGAATCCCACTTGGCTCACCAAATTTCGTTCTTCTAGGTTTAACCGTTCCTTTGTAGAAACAGTTTTCATGTTTAGGTTTCACTCTGTTTTCTCCAATATGGATACATGTAGTTATAACTCTAAATCAAACACGGTTTGTGCTAGCTCTTTGAAACTTGGACAATAATTTAGTTCCAAGTTCTATCGCTATGGTTTGTGTGCTATTGAAGTAGCCCCAAGCAGAGACTGAGGATAATCACTTTCCTTGAAAGAGGGTTGCCAAGCTTCCAAAAAACTGCGAGTTTCCTGAAATGTCAGCAAACATTTATTACCCAATCTTGATGATACTTGCAGGTAGTTATCAGTACACGAATCCCACTTAGCTCACTCAATTTCGTTCTTTTAGGTTAAACCGTTCCTTTGTAGAAACAGTTTTCATGTTTAGGTTTCACTCTGTTTTCTCCACATATGGATACATGTAGTTATAACTCTAAATCAAACACGGTTTGTGGCTAGCTCTTTGAAACTTGGCACAATAATGTAGTTCCAAGTTCTATAGCGATCGTTTGTGTCCTATTGAAGTAGCCCCAAGCAGAGACTTACCAGAATCACTTTCATTGAAAAGGGGTTGCCAAGCTTCCAAAAAACTACGAGTTTCCTGAAATCTCAGCAAACATTTTTTCACCCAATCTTGATGATCCTTGCAGGTAGTTATCAGTACACGAATCCCACTTGGCTCACCAAATTTCGTTCTTCTAGGTTAAACAGTTCCTTTGCAGTAACCGTTTTCATTTTTAGGTTTCACTCTGTTTTCTCCTATATGGATACATGTAGTTGGATCTCTAAATCAAACACGGTTTGTGCTAGCTCTTTGAAACTTGGCACAATAATGTAGTTCCAAGTTGTATCGCTATGGTTTGTGTGCTATTGAAGTAGCCCCAAGCAGAGACTGACCAGAATCACTTTCATTGAAAGGGTTGCCAAGCTTCCAAAAAACTACGAGTTTCCTGAAATCTCAGCAAACATTTTTTCACCCAATCATGATGATACTTGCAGGTAGTTATCAGTACATGAATCCCACTTGGCTCACCAAATTTCGTTCTTCTAGGTTAAACCGTTCCTTTGCAGAAACCGTTTTCATGTTTAGGTTTCACTCTGTTTTCTCCTATATGGATACATGTAGTTGGAACTCTAAATCAAACACGGTTTGTGCGAGCTCTTTGAAACTTGGCACATTAATGTAGTTCCAAGTTCTATCGCTATGGTTTGTGTGCTATTGAAGTAGCCCCAAGCAGAGACTGAGGAGAATCACTTTCCTTGAAAGGGGTTGCCAAGCTTCCAAAAAACTGCGAGTTTCCTGAAATGTCAGCAAACATTTTTTACCCAATCTTGATGATACTTGCAGGTAGTTGTCAGTACACGAATCCACTTGGCTCACTCAATTTCGTTCTTTTAGGTTAAACCGTTCCTTTGCAGAAACCGTTTTCATGTTTAGGTTTCACTCTGTTTTCTCCTATATGGATATATGTAGTTGGAATTCTAAATCAAACATGGTTTGTGCTAGCTCTTTGAAACTTGGCACAATAATGTAGTTCCAAGTTCTATCGCTATGGTTTGTGTGCTATTGAAGTAGCCCCAAGCAGAGACTTACCAGAATCACTTTCATTGAAAGGGGTTGCCAAGCTTCCAAAAAACTACGAGTTTCCTGAAATCTCAGCAAACATTTTTTCACCCAATCTTGATGATCCTTGCAGGTAGTTATCAGTACACGAATCCCACTTGGCTCACCAAATTTCGTTCTTCTAGGTTAAACCGTTCCTTTGCAGTAACCGTTTTCATTTTTAGGTTTCACTCTGTGTTCTCCTATATGGATACATGTAGTTGGATCTCTAAATCAAACACGGTTTGTGCTAGCTCTTTGAAACTTGGCACAATAATGTAGTTCCAAGTTGTATCGCTATGGTTTGTGTGCTATTGAAGTAGCCCCAAGCAGAGACTGACCAGAATCACTTTCATTGAAAGGGGTTGCCAAGCTTCCAAAAAACAACGAGTTTCCTGAAATCTCAGCAAACATTTTTTTCACCCAATCTTGATGATACTTGCAGGTAGTTATCAGTACATGAATCCCACTTGGCTCACCAAATTTCGTTCTTCTAGGTTAAACCGTTCCTTTGCAGAAACAGTTTTCATGTTTAGGTTCACTCTGTTTTCTCCTATACGGATACATGTAGTTGGAACTCTAAATCAAACACGGTTTGTGCTAGCTCTTTGAAACTTGGCACATTAATGTAGTTCCAAGTTCTATCGCTATGGTTTGTGTGCTATTGAAGTAGCCCCAAGCAGAGACTGAGGAGAATCACTTTCCTTGAAAGGGGTTGCCAAGCTTCCAAAAAACTGCGAGTTTCCTGAAATCTCAGCAAACATTTTTTACCCAATCTTGATGATACTTGCAGGTAGTTATCAGTACACGAATCCCACTTGGCTCACTCAATTTCGTTCTTTTAGGTTAAACCGTTCCTTTGCAGAAACCGTTTTCATGTTTAGGTTTCACTCTGTTTTCTCCTATATGGATATATGTAGTTGGAATTCTAAATCAAACATGGTTTGTGCTAGCTCTTTGAAACTTGGCACAATAATGTAGTTCCAAGTTCTATCGCTATGGTTTGTGTGCCATTGATGTAGCCCCAAGCAGAGACTGACGAGAATCACTTTCCTTGAAAGGGGTTGCCAAGCTTCCAAAAAACTACGAGTTTCCTGAAATCTTAGCAAACATTTTTTCACCCAATCTTGATGATCCTTGCAGGTGGTTATCAACACACGAATCCCACTTGGCTCACCAAATTTCGTTCTTCTAGGTTAAACCGTTCCTTTGCAGTAACCGTTTTCATGTTTAGGTTTCACTCTGTTTTCTCCTATATGGATACATGTAGTTGGAACTCTAAATCAAACACGGTTTGTGCTAGCTCTTTGAAACTTGGCACAATAATGTAGTTCAAAGTTCTATCGCGATGGTTTGTGTGCCATTGAAGTAGCCCCAAGCAGAGACTGACCAGAATCACTTTCATTGAAAGGGGTTGCCAAGCTTCCAAAAAACTACGAGTTTCCTGAAATCTCAGCAAACATTTTTCACCCGATCTTGATGATACTTGCAGGTAGTTATCAGTACACGAATCCCACTTGCCTCACCAAATTTCGTTCTTTTAGGTTAAACCGTTCCTTTGCAGAAACCGTTTTCATGTTTAGGTTTCACTCTGTTTCTTCTAATATGGATACATGTAGTTGGAATTCTAAATCAAACACGGTTTGTGCTAGCTCTTTGAAACTTGGCACAATAATGTAGTTCCAAGTTCTATCGCTATGGTTTGTGTGCCATTGAAGTAGCCCCAAGCAGAGACTGACGAGAATCACTTTCCTTGAAAGGGGTTGCCAAGCTTCCAAAAAACTACGAGTTTCCTGAAATCTCAGCAAACGTTTTTTCACCCAATCTTGATGATACTTGCAGGTAGTTATCAGTACACGAATCCCACTTGGCTCACCAAATTTCTGTTCTTCTAGGTTAAACCGTTCCTTTGCAGTAACCGTTTTCATGTTTAGGTTTCACTCTGTTTTCTCCTATATGGATACATGTAGTTGGAACTCTAAATCAAACACGGTTTGTGCTAGCTCTTTGAAACTTGGCACAATAATGTAGTTCCAAGTTGTATCGCTATGGTTTGTGTGCTACTGAAGTAGCCCCAAGCAGAGACTGACCAGAATCCCTTTCATTGAAAGGGGTTGCCAAGCTTCCAAAAACTACGAGTTTCCTGAAATCTCAGCAAACATTTTTTCACCCAATCTTGATGATACTTGCAGGTAGTTATCAGTACATGAATCCCACTTGGCTCACCAAATTTCGTTCTTCTAGGTTAAACCGTTCCTTTGCAGAAACAGTTTTCATGTTTAGGTTTCACTCTGTTTTCTCCTATATGGATACATGTATTTGGAACTCTAAATCAAACACGGTTTGTGCTAGCTCTTTGAAACTTGGCACATTAATGTAGTTCCAAGTTCTATCGCTATGGTTTGTGTGCTATTGAAGTAGCCCCAAGCAGAGACTGAGGAGAATCACTTTCCTTGAAAGGGGTTGCCAAGCTTCCAAAAAACTGCGAGTTTCCTGAAATGTCAGCAAACATTTTTTACCCAATCTTGATGATACTTGCAGGTAGTTGTCAGTACACGAATCCCACTTGGCTCACTCAATTTCGTTCTTTTAGGGTTAAACCGTTCCTTTGCAGAAACCGTTTTCATGTTTAGGTTTCACTCTGTTTTCTCCTATATGGATATATGTAGTTGGAACTCTAAATCAAACACGGTTTGTGCTAGCTCTTTGAAACTTGGCCCAAATAATGTAGTTCCAAGTTCTATCGCTATGGTTTGTGTGCCATTGAGGTAGCCCCAAGCAGAGACTGACGAGAATCACTTTCCTTGAAAGGGGTTGCCAAGCTTCCAAAAAACTACGAGTTTCCTGGTATCTTAGCAAACATTTTTTCACCCAATCTTGATGATCCTTGCAGGTGGTTATCAACACACGAATCCCACTTGGCTCACCAAATTTCGTTCTTCTAGGTTAAACCCTTCCTTTGCAGTAACCGTTTTCATGTTTAGGTTTCACTCTGTTTTCTCCTATATGGATACATGTAGTTGGAACTCTAAATCAAACACGGTTTGTGCTAGCTCTTTGAAACTTGGCACAATAATGTAGTTCCAAGTTCTATCGCTATGGTTTGTGTACTATTGAAATAGCCCCAAGCATAGACTTACCAGAATCACTTTCATTGAAAGGGGTTGCCAAGCTTCCAAAAAACTACGAGTTTCCTGAAATCTCAGCAAACATTTTTTCACCCAATCTTGATGATCCTTGCAGGTAGTTATCAGTACACGAATCCCACTTGGCTCACCAAATTTCGTTCTTCTAGGTTAAACCGTTCCTTTGCAGTAACCGTTTTCATGTTTAGGTTTCACTCTGTTTTCTCCTATATGGATACATGTAGTTGGAACTCTAAATCAAACACGGTTTGTGCTAGCTCTTTGAAACTTGGCACAATAATGTAGTTCAAAGTTCTATCGCGATGGTTTGTGTGCCATTGAAGTAGCCCCAAGCAGAGACTGACCAGAATCACTTTCATTGAAAGGGGTTGCCAAGCTTCCAAAAAACAACGAGTTTCCTGAAATCTCAGCAAACATTTTTTCACCCGATCTTGATGATACTTGCAGGTAGTTATCAGTACACGAATCCCACTTGGCTCACCAAATTTCGTTCTTTTAGGTTAAACCGTTCCTTTGCAGAAACCGTTTTCATGTTTAGGTTTCACTCTGTTTTCTCCTATATGGATACATGTAGTTGGAATTCTAAATCAAACACGGTTTGTGCTAGCTCTTTGAAACTTGGCACAATAATGTAGTTCCAAGTTCTATCGCTATGGTTTGTGTGCCATTGAAGTAGCCCCAAGCAGAGACTGACGAGAATCACTTTCCTTGAAAGGGGTTGCCAAGCTTCCAAAAAACTACGAGTTTCCTGAAATCTCAGCAAACGTTTTTTCACCCAATCTTGATGATACTTGCAGGTAGTTATCAGTACACGAATCCCACTTGGCTCACCAAATTTCATTCTTCTAGGTTAAACCGTTCCTTTGCAGTAACCGTTTTCATGTTTAGGTTTCACTCTGTTTTCTCCTATATGGATACATGTAGTTGGAACTCTAAATCAAACACGGTTTGTGCTAGCTCTTTGAAACTTGGCACAATAATGTAGTTCCAAGTTGTATCGCTATGGTTTGTGTGCACTGAAGTAGCCCCAAGCAGAGACTGACCAGAATCCCTTTCATTGAAAGGGGTTGCCAAGCTTCCAAAAAACTACGAGTTTCCTGAAATCTCAGCAAACATTTTTTCACCCAATCTTGATGATCCTTGTAGGTAGTTATCAGTACATGAATCCCACTTGGCTCACCAAATTTCGTTCTTCTAGGTTTAACCGTTCCTTTGTAGAAACAGTTTTCATGTTTAGGTTTCACTCTGTTTTCTCCAATATGGATACATGTAGTTATAACTCTAAATCAAACACGGTTTGTGCTAGCTCTTTGAAACTTGGACAATAATTTAGTTCCAAGTTCTATCGCTATGGTTTGTGTGCTATTGAAGTAGCCCCAAGCAGAGACTGAGGATAATCACTTTCCTTGAAAGGGGTTGCCAAGCTTCCAAAAAACTGCGAGTTTCCTGAAATGTCAGCAAACATTTATTACCCAATCTTGATGATACTTGCAGGTAGTTATCAGTACACGAATCCCACTTAGCTCACTCAATTTCGTTCTTTTAGGTTAAACCGTTCCTTTGCAGAAACCGTTTTCATGTTTAGGTTTCACTCTGTTTTCTCCTATATGGATACATGTAGTTGGAATTCTAAATCAAACACGGTTTGTGCTATCTCTTTGAAACTTGGCAAAATACTGTAGTTCCAAGTTCTAACGCTATGGTTTGTGTGCCATTGAAGTAGCCCAAGCAGAGACTGACGAGAATCACTTTGCTTGAAAGGGGTTGACAAGCTTCCAAAAAACTACGAGTTTCCTGAAATCTCAGCAAACATTTTTTCACCCAATCTTGATGATCCTTGCAGGTGGTTATCAACACACGAATCCCACTTGGCTCACCAAATTTCGTTCTTCTAGGTTAAACCGTTCCTTTGCAGTAACCGTTTTCATGTTTAGGTTTCACTCTGTTTTCTCCTATATGGATACATGTAGTTGGAATTCTAAATCAAACACGGTTTGTGCTAGCTCTTTGAAACTTGGCACAATAATGTAGTTCCAAGTTCTATTGTGATGGTTTGTGTGCTATTGAAGTAGCCCCAAGCAGAGACTGACCAGAATCACTTTCCTTGAAAGGGGTTGTCAAGCTTCCAAAAAACTGCGAGTTTCCTGAAATCTCAGCAAACATTTTTTCACAGAATTTGATGATACTTCCATTTAATGATCAGTACACCAATCCCACTTGGCTCACCAAATTTCGTTCTTCTAGGTTAAATCGTTCCTTTGCAGAAACCGTTTTCATGTTTAGGTTTCACTCTGTTTTCTCCTATATGGATACATGTAGTTGGAATTCTAAATCAAACACGGTTGTGCTAGCTCTTTGAAACTTGGCACAATAATGTAGTTCCAAGTTCTATCGAGATGGTTTGTGTGCTATTGAAGTAGCCCCAAGCAGAGACTGACCAGAATCCCTTTCATTGAAAGGGGTTGCCAAGCTTCCAAAAAGTACGAGTTTCCTGAAATCTCAGCAAACATTTTTTCACCCAATCTTGATGATCCTTGCAGGTAGTTATCAGTACATGAATCCCACTTGGCTCACCAAATTTCATTCTTCTAGGGTAAACTGTTCCTTTGCAGAAACCGTTTTCATGTTTAGGTTTCACTCTGTTTTCTCCTATATGGATACATGTAGTTGAATTCTAAATCAAACACGGTTTGTGCTAGCTCTTTGAAACTTGGCACAGTAATGTAGTTCCAAGTTCTATCGCTATGGTTTGTGTCCTGTTGATGTAGCCCCAAGCAGAGACTGACGAGAATCACATTCATTGAAAGGGGTTGCCAAGCTTCCAAAAAACTGCGAGTTTCCTGAAATCTCAGCAAACATTTTTTCACCGAATCTTGATGATACTTCCATTTAAGGATCAGTACACCAATCCCACTTGGCTCACCAAATTTCCTTCTTCTAGGTTAAACCGTTCCTTTGCAGTAACCGTTTTCACGTTTAGGTTTCACTCTGTTTTCTTCTATATGGATACATGTAGTTGGAATTCTAAATCAAACACGGTTTGTGCTAGCTCTTTGAAACTTGGCACCATGATGTTTTTGCAAGTTCTATCGCTATGGTTTGTGTGCTATTGAAGTAGTCCCAAGCAGAGACTGACGAGAATCACTTTCATTGAAAGGGCTTGCCAAGCTTCCAAAAAACTACGAGTTTCCTGAAATGTCAGCAAACATTTTTTCACCCAATCTTGATGATACTTTCTGGTAGTTATCAGTACACGAATCCCACTTGGCTCACTCAATTTCGTTATTTTAGGTTAAACCGTTGCTTTGCAGAAACCTTTTTCATGTTTAGGTTTCACTCTGTTTTCTCCTATATGGATACATGTAGTTGGAATTCTAAATCAAACACGGTTTGTGCTAGCTCTTTGAAACTTGGCACAATAATATAGTTCCAAGTTCTATCGCGATGGTTTGTGTGCTATTGAAGTAGCCCCAAGCAGAGACTGACCAGAATCCCTTTCATTGAAAGGGGTTGCCAAGCTTCCAAAAAACTATGAGTTTCCTGAAATCTCAGCAAACATTTTTCACCCAATCTTGATGATCGTTTCACGTAGTTATCAGTACACGAATCCCACTTGGCTCACCAAATTTCGTTCTTCTAGGTTAAACCGTTCCTTTGCAGTAACCGTTTTCATGTTTAGGTTTCACTCTGTTTTCTCCTATATGGATACATGTAGTTGGAACTCTAAATCAAACACGGTTTGTGCTAGCTCTTTGAAACTTGGCACAATAATGTAGTTCCAAGTTCTATTGCTATGGTTTTTGTGCTATTGAAGTAGCCCCAAGCAGAGACTGACCAGAATCAATTTCATTGAAAGGGGCTGCCAAGCTTCCAAAAAACTGCGAGTTTCCTGAAATCTCAGCAAACATTTTTTCACCCAATCTTGATGATACTTGCAGGTAGTTATCAGTACACGAATCCCACTTGGCTCACTCAATTTCGTTCTTTTAGGTTAAACCGTTCCTTTGCAGAAACCGTTTTCATGTTTAGGTTTCACTCTGTTTCTCCTATATGGATACATGTAGTTGGAACTCAAATCAAACACGGTTTGTGCTAGCTCTTTGAAACTTGGCACAATAATGTAGTTCCAATTTCTATCGCGATGGTTTGTGTGGTATTGAAGTAGCCCCAAGCAGAGACTGACCGGAATCCCTTTCATTGAAAGGGGTTGCCAAGCTTCCAAAAAACTATGAGTTTCCCGAAATCTCAGCAAACATTTTTTCACCCAATCTTGATGATCCTTGCACGTAGTTATCAGTACACGAATCCCACTTGGCTCACGAAATTTCGTTCTTCTAGGTTAAACCGTTCCTTTGCAGTAACCGTTTTCATGTTTAGGTTTCACTCTGTTTTCTCCTATATGGATACATGTAGTTGGAACTCTAAATCAAACACGGTTTGTGCTAGCTCTTTGAAACTTGGCACAATAATGTAGTTCCAAGTTCTATTGCTATGGTTTTTGTGCTATTGAAGTAGCCCCAAGCAGAGACTGACCAGAATCAATTTCATTGAAAGGGGCTGCCAAGCTTCCAAAAAACTGCGAGTTTCCTGAAATCTCAGCAAACATTTTTTCACCCAATCTTGATGATACTTGCAGGTAGTTATCAGTACACGAATCCCACTTAGCTCACTCAATTTCGTTCTTTTAGGTTAAACCGTTCCTTTGCAGAAACCGTTTTCATGTTTAGGTTTCACTCTGTTTTCTCCTATATGTATACATGTACTTGGAACTCTAAATCAAACAGGGTTTGTACTAGCTCTTTGAAACTTGGCACAATAATGCAGTTCCAAGTTCTATTGCTATGGTTTGTGTGCTATTGAAGCAGCCCCAAGCAGAGACTGACCAGAATCACTTTCCTTGAAAGGAGTTGTCAAGCTTCCAAAAAACTGCGAGTTCCAGAAATCTCAGCAAACATCTTTTCACCGAATTTTGATGATACTTCCATTTAATGATCAGTACACCAATCCCACTTGGCTCACCAAATTTCATTCTTCTAGGTTAAACGTTCCTTTGCAGAAACCATTTTCATGTTTAGGTTTCACTCTGTTTCTCCTATATGGATACATGTAGTTGGAATTCTAAATCAAACACGGTTTGTGCTAGCTCTTTGAAACTTGGCACAATAATGTAGTTCCAAGTTCTATCGCGATGGTTTGTGTGCTATGGAAGTAGCCCTAAGCAGAGACTGACCAGAATCCCTTTCATTGAAAGGGGTTGCCAACCTTCCAAAAAACTACGAGTTCCTGAAATCTCAACAAACATTTTTTCACCCAATCTTGATGATCCTTGCAGGTAGTCATCAGTACACGAATCCCACTTGGCTCACTCAATTTCGTTCTTTTAGGTTAAACCGTTCCTTTGCAGAAACCGTTTTCATGTTTAGGTTTCACAATGTTTTCTCCTATATGGATACATGTAGTTGGAACTCTAAATCAATAACGGTTTGTGCTAGCTCTTTGAAACTTGGCACAATAATGTAGTTCCAAGTTCTATTGCTATGGTTTGTGTGCTATTGAAGTAGCCCCAAGCAGAGACTGACCAGAATCAATTTCATTGAATGGGGCTGCCAAGCTTCCAAAAAAATGCGAGTTTCCTGAAATCTCAGCAAACATTTTTTCACCCAATCTTGATGATACTTGCAGGTAGTTATCAGTACACGAATCCCACTTGGCTCACTCAATTTCGTTCTTTTAGGTTAAACCGTTCATTTGCAGAAACCGTTTTCATGTTTAGGTTTCACTCTGTTTTTCTATATGGATACATGTAGTTGGAATTCTAAATCAAACACGGTTTGTGCTAGCTCTTTGAAACTTGGCACCATGATGTTGTTCCAAGTTCTATCGCTATGGTTTTTGTGCTATTGAAGTAGCCCCAAGCAGAGACTGACCAGAATCAATTTCATTGAAATGGGCTGCCAAGGTTCCAAAAAACTGCGAGTTTCCTGAAATCTCAGCAAACATTTTTTCACCCAATCTTGATGATACTTGCAGGTAGTTATCAGTACACGAATCCCACTTGGCTCACTCAATTTCGTTCTTTTAGGTTAAACCGTTCCTTTGCAGAAACCGTTTTCATGTTTAGGTTTCACTCTGTTTTCTCCTATATGGATACATGTAGTTGGAACTCTAAATCAAACACGGTTTGTGCTAGCTCTTTGAAACTTGGCACAATAATGTAGTTCCAAGTTCTATTGCTATGGTTTGTGTGCTATTGAAGTAGCCCCAAGCAGAGACTGACCAGAATCACTTTCCTTGAAAGGGGTTGTCAAGCTTCCAAAAAACTGCGATTTTCCTGAAATCTCAGCAAACATCTTTTCACCGAATTTGATGATACTTCCATTTAATGATCAGTACACCAATCCCACTTGGCTCACCAAATTTCATTCTTCTAGGATAAACTGTTCCTTTGCAGAAACCGTTCTCATGTTTAGGTTTCACTCTGTTTTCTCCTATATGGATACATGTAGTTGGAATTCTAAATCAAACACGGTTTGTGCTAGCTCTTTGAAACTTGGCACAATAATGTAGTTCCAAGTTCTTTCGCTATGGTTTGTGTGCCATTGAAGTAGACCCAAGCGGAGACTGACGAGAATCACTTTCCTTGAAAGGGGTTGCCAAGCTTCCAAAAAACTACGAGTTTCCTGAAATCTCAGCAAACATTTTTTCACCCAATCTTGATGATCCTTGCAGGTAGTTATCAGTACACGAATCCCACTTGGCTCACCAAATTTCGTTCTTCTAGGTTAAACCGTTCCTCTGCAGTAACCGTTTTCATGTTTAGGTTTCACTCTGTTTTCTCCTATATGGATACATGTAGTTGGAACTCTAAATCAAACACGGTTTGTGGTAGCTCTTTGAAACTTGGCACAATAATGTAGTTCCAAGTTCTATCGCTATGGTTTGTGTGCTATTGAAGTAGCCCCAAGCAGAGACTGACCAGAATCACTTTCATTGAAAGGGGTTGCCAAGCTTACAAAAAACTGCGAGTTTCCTGAAATGTCAGCAAACATTTTTTACCCAATCTTAATGATACTTGCAGGTAGTTATCAGTACACGAATCCCACTTGGCTCACTCAATTTCGTTCTTTTAGGTTAAACCGTTCCTTTGCAGAAACCGTTTTCATGTTTAGGCTTCACTCTGTTTTCTCCTATATGGATACATGTAGTTGGAATTCTAAATCAAACACGGTTTGTGCTAGCTCTTTGAAACTTGGCACAATAATGTAGTTCCAAGTTCTCTCGCTATGGTTTGTGTGCCATTGAAGTAGCCCCAAGCAGAGACTGACGAGAATCACTTTCATTGAAAGGGGTTGCCAAGCTTCCAAAAAACTACGCGTTTCCTGAAATCTCAGCAAACATTTTTTCACCCAATCTTGATGATCCCTGAAGGTAGTTATCAGTACAGGAATCCAACTTGGCTCACCAAATTTCGTTCTTCTAGGTTAAACCATTCCTTTGCAGTAACCATTTTCAAGTTTAGGTTTCACTCTGTTTTCTTCTATATGGATACATGTAGTTGGAACTCTAAATCAAACACGGTTTGGGCTACCTCTTTGAAACTTGGCACAATAATGTAGTTCCAAGTTCTATCGCTATGGTTTGTATGCTATTGAAGGAGCCCGAAGCAGAGACTGACCAGAATCCCTTTCATTGAAAGGGGTCGCCAAGCTTCCAAAAACCTGCGAGTTTCCTGAAATCTCAGCAAACATTTTTTCACCCAATCTTGATGATACTTCCAATTAATGATCAGTACACCAATCCCACTTGGCTCACCAAATTTCGTTCTTCTAGGTTAAACCGTTCCTTTGCAGAAACCGTTTTCATGTTTAGGTTTCACTCTGTTTTCTCCTATATGGATACATGTAGTTGGAATTCTAAATCAAACACGGTTTATGCTATCTCTTTGAAACTTGGCACAATAATGTAGTTCCAAGTTCTATCGCTATGGTTTGTGTGCCATTGAAGAAGTCCCAAGCAGAGACTGACGAGAATCACTTTCCTTGAAAGGGGTTGCCAAGCTTCCAAAAAACTACGAGTTTCCTGAAATCTCAGCAAACATTTTTTTCACCCAATCTTGATGATCCTTGCAGGTAGTTATCAGTACACGAATCCCACTTGGCTCACCAAATTTCGTTCTTCTATGTTAAACCGTTTCTTTGCAGTAACCGTTTTCATGTTTAGGTTTCACTCTGTTTTCTCCTATATGGATACATGTAGTTGGAACTCTAAATCAAACACGGTTTGTGCTAGCTCTTTGAAACTTGGCACAATAATGTAGTTCCAAGTTCTATCGCTATGGTTTGTGTGCTATTGAAGTAGGCCCAAGGAGAGACTGACCAGAATCCCTTTCATTGAAAGGGGTTGCCAAGCTTCCAAAAAACTACGAGTTTCCTGAAATGTCAGCAAACATTTTTTCACCCAATCTTGATGATCCTTGCAGGTAGTTATCAGTACACGAATCCCACTTGGCTCACTCAATTTCGTTCTTTTTAGGTTAAACCGTTCCTTTGCAGAAACCGTTTTCATCTTTAGGTTTCACTCTGTTTTCTCCTATATGGATACATGTAGTTATAATTCTAAATCAAACACGGTTTGTGCTAGCTCTTTGAAACTTGGCACAATAATGTAGTTCCAAGTTCTATCGCTATGGTTTCTGTCCTATTGAAGTAGCCCCAAGCAGAGACTGACGAGAATCACATTCATTGAAAGGGGTTGCCAAGCTTCCAAAAAACTGCGAGTTTCCTGAAATCTCAGCAAACATTTTTTCACCGAATCTTGATGATACTTCCATTTAATGATCAGTACACGAATCCCACTTGGCTCACCAAATTTCGTTTTTCTAGGTTAAACCGTTCCTTTGCAGTAACCGTTTTCATGTTTAGGTTTCACTCTGTTTTCTCCTATATGGATACATGTAGTTGGAACTCTAAATCAAACACGGTTTGTGCTAGCTCTTTGAAACTTGGCACAATAATGTAGTTCCAAGTTCTATCGCGATGGTTTGTGTGCTATTGAAGTAGCCCCAAGCAGAGACTGACGAGAATCACTTTCCTTGAAAGGGGTTGCCAAGCTTCCAAAAAACTACGAGTTTCCTGAAATCTCAGCAAACATTTTTTCACCCAATCTTGATGATACTTGCAGGTAGTTATCAGTACACGAATCCCACTTGGCTCACTCAATTTCGTTCTTCTAGGTTAAACCGTTCCTTTTCAGAAACCGTTTTCATCTTTATTTTTCAATCTGTTTTCTCCTATATGGATACATGTAGTTGGAATTCTAAATCAAACAAGGTTTGTGCTAGCTCTTTGAAACTTGGCACAGTAATGTAGTTCCAAGTTCTATCGCGATGGTTTGTGTGCTATTGAAGTAGCCCCAAGCAGAGACTGACCAGAATCCCTTTCATTGAAAGGGGTTGCCAAGCTTCCAAAAAACTATGAGTTTCCTGAAATCTCAGCAAACATTTTTTCACCCAATCTTGATGATCCTGGCAGGTAGTTATCAGTACACGAATCCCACTTGGCTCACCAAATTTCGTGCTTCTAGGTTAAACCGTTCCTTTGCAGAAACCGTTTTCATATTCAGGTTTCACTCTGTTTTCTCCTATATGGATACATGTAGTTGGAACTCTAAATCAAACATGGTTTGTGCTAGCTCTTTGAAACTTGGCACAATAATGTAGTTCAAAGTTCTATCGTGATGGTTTGTGTGCTATTGTAGTAGCCCCAAGCAGAGACTGACCAGAATCCCTTTCATTGAAAGGGGTTGCCAAGCTTCCAAAAAACTACGAGTTTCCTGAAATCTCAGCAAACATTTTTTCACCCAATCATGATGATACTTGCAGGTAGTTATCAGTACACGAATCCCACTTTGCTCACCAAATTTCTTTCTTCTAGGTTAAACCGTTCCTTTGCAGAAACCGTTTTCATGTTTAGGTTTCACTCTGTTTTCTCCTATATGGATACATGTAGTTGGAACTCTAAATCAAACACGGTTTGTGCTAGCTCTTTGAAACTTGGCACAATAATGTAGTTCCAAGTTCTATCGCGATGGTTTGTGTGCTATTGAAGTAGCCCCAAGGAGAGACTGACCAGAATCCCTTTCATTGAAAGGGGTTGCCTAGCTTCCAAAAAACTACGAGTTTCCTGAAATGTCAGCAAACATTTTTTCACCCAATCTTGATGATCCTTGCAGGTAGTTATCAGTACACGAATCCCACTTGGCTCACTCAATTTCGTTCTTTTAGGTTAAACCGTTCCTTTGCAGTAACCGTTTCCATGTTTAGGTTTCACTCTGTTTTCTCCTATATGGATACATGTACTTGGAACTCTAAATCAAACACGGTTTATGCTATCTCTTTGAAACTTGGCACAATAATGTAGTTCCAAGTTCTATCGCTATGGTTTGTGTGCCATTGAAGAAGTCCCAAGCAGAGACTGACGAGAATCACTTTCCTTGAAAGGGGTTGCCAAGCTTCCAAAAAACTACGAGTTTCCTGAAATCTCAGCAAACATTTTTTTCACCCAATCTTGATGATCCTTGCAGGTAGTTATCAGTACACGAATCCCACTTGGCTCACCAAATTTCGTTCTTCTATGTTAAACCGTTTCTTTGCAGTAACCGTTTTCATGTTTAGGTTTCACTCTGTTTTCTCCTATATGGATGCATGTAGTTGGAACTCTAAATCAAACACGGTTTGTGCTAGCTCTTTGAAACTTGGCACAATAATGTAGTTCCAAGTTCTATCGCTATGGTTTGTGTGCTATTGAAGTAGCCCCAAGGAGAGACTGACCAGAATCCCTTTCATTGAAAGGGGTTGCCAAGCTTCCAAAAAACTACGAGTTTCCTGAAATGTCAGCAAACATTTTTTCACCCAATCTTGATGATCCTTGCAGGTAGTTATCAGTACACGAATCCCACTTGGCTCACTCAATTTCGTTCTTTTTAGGTTAAACCGTTCCTTTGCAGAAACCGTTTTCATCTTTAGGTTTCACTCTGTTTTCTCCTATATGGATACATGTAGTTATAATTCTAAATCAAACACGGTTTGTGCTAGCTCTTTGAAACTTGGCACAATAATGTAGTTCCAAGTTCTATCGCTATGGTTTCTGTCCTATTGAAGTAGCCCCAAGCAGAGACTGACGAGAATCACATTCATTGAAAGGGGTTGCCAAGCTTCCAAAAAACTGCGAGTTTCCTGAAATCTCAGCAAACATTTTTTCACCGAATCTTGATGATACTTCCATTTAATGATCAGTACACGAATCCCACTTGGCTCACCAAATTTCGTTTTTCTAGGTTAAACCGTTCCTTTGCAGTAACCGTTTTCATGTTTAGGTTTCACTCTGTTTTCTCCTATATGGATACATGTAGTTGGAACTCTAAATCAAACACGGTTTGTGCTAGCTCTTTGAAACTTGGCACAATAATGTAGTTCCAAGTTCTATCGCGATGGTTTGTGTGCTATTGAAGTAGCCCCAAGCAGAGACTGACGAGAATCACTTTCCTTGAAAGGGGTTGCCAAGCTTCCAAAAAACTACGAGTTTCCTGAAATCTCAGCAAACATTTTTTCACCCAATCTTGATGATACTTGCAGGTAGTTATCAGTACACGAATCCCACTTGGCTCACTCAATTTCGTTCTTCTAGGTTAAACCGTTCCTTTGCAGAAACCGTTTTCATCTTTAGGTTTCAATCTGTTTTCTCCTATATGGATACATGTAGTTGGAATTCTAAATCAAACAAGGTTTGTGCTAGCTCTTTGAAACTTGGCACAGTAATGTAGTTCCAAGTTCTATCGCGATGGTTTGTGTGCTATTGAAGTAGCCCCAAGCAGAGACTGACCAGAATCCCTTTCATTGAAAGGGGTTGCCAAGCTTCCAAAAAACTATGAGTTTCCTGAAATCTCAGCAAACATTTTTTCACCCAATCTTGATGATCCTGGCAGGTAGTTATCAGTACACGAATCCCACTTGGCTCACCAAATTTCGTGCTTCTAGGTTAAACCGTTCCTTTGCAGAAACCGTTTTCATATTCAGGTTTCACTCTGTTTTCTCCTATATGGATACATGTAGTTGGAACTCTAAATCAAACATGGTTTGTGCTAGCTCTTTGAAACTTGGCACAATAATGTAGTTCAAAGTTCTATCGTGATGGTTTGTGTGCTATTGTAGTAGCCCCAAGCAGAGACTGACCAGAATCCCTTTCATTGAAAGGGGTTGCCAAGCTTCCAAAAAACTACGAGTTTCCTGAAATCTCAGCAAACATTTTTTCACCCAATCATGATGATACTTGCAGGTAGTTATCAGTACACGAATCCCACTTTGCTCACCAAATTTCGTTCTTCTAGGTTAAACCGTTCCTTTGAAGAAACCGTTTTCATGTTTAGGTTTCCCTCTGTTTTCTCCTATATGGATACATGTAGTTGGAACTCTAAATCAAACACGGTTTGTGCTAGCTCTTTGAAACTTGGCACAATAATGTAGTTCCAAGTTCTATCGCGATGGTTTGTGTGCTATTGAAGTAGCCCCAAGGAGAGACTGACCAGAATCCCTTTCATTGAAAGGGGTTGCCTAGCTTCCAAAAAACTACGAGTTTCCTGAAATGTCAGCAAACATTTTTTCACCCAATCTTGATGATCCTTGCAGGTAGTTATCAGTACACGAATCCCACTTGGCTCACTCAATTTCGTTCTTTTAGGTTAAACCGTTCCTTTGCAGTAACCGTTTCCATGTTTAGGTTTCACTCTGTTTTCTCCTATATGCATACATGTACTTGGAACTCTAAATCAAACACGGTTTGTGCTAGCTCTTTGAAACTTGGCACAATAATGTAGTTCCAAGTTCTATCGCTATGGTTTGTGTGCTATTGAAGTAGCCCCAAGCAGAGACTGACCAGAATCAATTTCATTGAAAGGGGTTGCCAAGCTTCCAAAAAACTGCGAATTTCCTGAAATCTCAGCAAACATTTTTTCACAAAATCTTGATGATACTTGCAGGTAGTTATCAATACACGAATCCCACTTGGCTCACCAAATTTCGTTCTTCTAGGTTAAACCGTTCCTTTGCAGTAACCGTTTTCATGTTTAGGTTTCACTCTGTTTTCTCCTATATGGATACATGTAGTTGGAACTCTAAATCAAAACGGTTTGTGCTAGCTCTTTGAAACTTGGCACAATAATGTAGTTTCAAGTTCTATCGCTATGGTTTCTGTCCTATTGAAGTAGCCCCAAGCAGAGACTGACGAGAATCACATTCATTGAAAGTGGTTGCCAAGCTTCCAAAAAACTGCGAGTTTCCTGAAATCTCAGCAAACATTTTTTCACCGAATCTTGATGATACTTCCATTTAATGATCAGTACACGAATCCCACTTGGCTCACCAAATTTCGTTCTTCTAGGTTAAACCGTTCCTTTGCAGTAACCGTTTTCATGTTTAGGTTTCACTCTGTTTTCTCCTATATGGATACATGTAGTTGGAACTCTAAATCAAACACGGTTTGTGCTAGCTCTTTGAAACTTGGCACAATAATGTAGTTCCAAGTTCTATCGCGATGGTTTGTGTGCTATTGAAGTAGCCCCAAGCAGAGACTGACCAGTATCACTTTCATTGAAAGGGGTTGCCAAGCTTCCAAAAAACTGCGAGTTTCCTGAAATGTCAGCAAACATTTTTTCACCCAATCTTGATGATCCTTGCAGGTAGTTATCAGTACACGAATCCCACTTGGCTCACCAAATTTCGTTCTTCTAGGTTAAACGGTTCCTTTGCAGAAACCGTTTTCATGTTCAGGTTTCACTCTGTTTTCTCCTATATGGATACATATAGTTGGAACTCTAAATCAAACATGGTTTGTGCTAGCTCTTTGAAACTTGGCACAATAATGTAGTTCCAAGTTCTATCGCGATGGTTTGTGTGCTATTGAAGTAGCCCCAAGCAGAGACTGACCAGTATCACTTTCATTGAAAGGGGTTGCCAAGCTTCCAAAAAACTGCGAGTTTCCTGAAATGTCAGCAAACATTCTTTCACCCAATCTTGATGATCCTTGCAGGTAGTTATCAGTACACGAATCCCACTTGGCTCACCAAATTTCGTTCTTCTAGGTTAAACGGTTCCTTTGCAGAAACCGTTTTCATGTTCAGGTTTCACTCTGTTTTCTCCTATATGGATACATGTAGTTGGAACTCTAAATCAAACATGGTTTGTGCTAGCTCTTTGAAACTTGGCACAATAATGTAGTTCCAAGTTCTATCGCGATGGTTTGTGTGCTATTGAAGTAGCCCCAAGCAGAGACTGAGAAGAATCCCTTTCATTGAAAGGGGTTGCCAAGCTTCCAAAAAACTACGAGTTTCCTGAAATCTCAGCAAACATTTTTTCACCCAATCGTGATGATCCTTGCAGGTAGTTATCAGTACACGAATCCCACTTGGCTCACCAAATTTGGTTCTTCTAGGTTAAACCGTTCCTTTGCAGTAACCGTTTTCATGTTTAGGTTTCACTCTGTTTTCTCCTATATGGATACATGTAGTTGGAACTCTAAATCAAACACGGTTTGTGCTAGCTCTTTGAAACTTGGCACAATAATGTAGTTCCAAGTTCTATCGCGATGGTTTGTGTGCTATTGAAGTAGCCCCAAGCAGAGACTGACCAGAATCCCTTTCATTGAAAGGGGTTGCCAAGCTTCCAAAAAACTATTTTCCCGAAATCTCAGCAAATATTTTTTCACCCAATCT
>NW_027553302.1:0-41781 GCF_045843805.1 Urocitellus parryii | reverse complement strand
AAACCGTTCCTTTGCAGTAACCGTTTTCATGTTTAGGTTTCACTCTGTTTTCTCCAATATGGATACATGTAGTTGGACCTCTAAATCAAACACGGTTTGTGGTAGCTCCTTGAAACTTGGCACAATAATGTAGTTCCAAGTTCAATGGCTATGGTTTGTGTCCTATTCAAGTAGCCCCAAGCAGCGATTGACGAGAATCACTTTCATTGAAAGGGGTTGCCAAGCTTCCAAAAAACTACTAGTTAAATGAAATCTCAGCAAACATTTTTTCACCCAATCTTGATGACACTTCCATTTATTGATCAGTACACCAATCCCACTTGGCTCACCAAATTTCGTTCTTCTAGGTCAAACCGTTCCTTTGCAGTAACCGTTTTCATGTTTAGGTTTCACTCTGTTTTCTCCTATATGTAAAATGTAGTTGGAACTCTAAATCAAACACGATTTGTGGTAGTGCTTTGAAACGTGGCACAATAATGTAGTTCCAAGTTCTATCGCTATGGTTTGTGTCCTATTGAAGTAGCCCCAAGCAGAGACTGACGAGAATCACTTTCATTGAAAGGGGTTGCCAAGCTTCCAAAAAACTACGAGTTTAATGAAATCTCAGCAAATATTTTTTCACCCAATCTTGATGATACTTGCAGGTAATGATCAGTACACCAATCCCACTTGGCTCACCAAATTTCGTTCTTCTAGGTCAAACCGTTCCTTTGCAGTAACCGTTTTCATGTTTAGGTTTCTCTCTGTTTTCTCCTATATGGATAATGTAGTTGAAACTCTAAATCAAACACGGTTTGTGCTAGCTCTTTGAAACTTGGCACAATAATGTAGTTCCAAGTTCGATCGCTATGGTTTGTGTCCTATTGAAGTAGGCCCAAGCAGAGACTGACGAGAATCACTTCCATTGAAAGGGGTTGCCAAGCTTCCAAAAAACTACGAGTTTCCTGAAATTTCAGCAAACATTTTTTCACCCAATCTTGATGATACTTCCACTTAATGATCAGTACACCAATCCCACGTGGCTCACCAAATTTCATTCTTCTAGGTTAAACCGTTCCTTTGCAGTAACCGTTTTCATGTTTAGGTTTCACTCTGTTTTCTCCTATATGGATACATGTAGTTGGAACTCTAAATCAAACACGGTTTGTGCTAGCTCTTTGAAACTTGGCAAAATAATATAGTTCCAAGTTCTAGAGCTATGGTTTGTGTCCTATTGAAGTAGCCCCAAGCAGAGACTGACGAGAATCATTTTCATTGAAAGGGGTTGCCAAGCTTCCAAAAATCTACGAGTTTACTGAAATCTCATCAAATATTTTTTCACCCATTCTTGATGATACTTCCATTTAATGATCAGTACACCAATCCCACTTGGCTCACCAAATTTCGTTCTTCTAGGTTAAACCATTCCTTTGCAGTAACCCTTTTCATGTTTAGGTTTCACTCTGTTTTCTCCTATATGGATACATGCAGTTGGAACTCTAAATCAAACACGGTTTTTGCTAGCTCTTTGAAACTTGGCACAATAATGTAGTTCCAAGTTCTATCGCTATGGTTTTTGTCCTATTGAAGTAGCCCCAAGCAGACACTGACGAGAATCACTTCCATTGAAAGGGGTTGCCAAGCTTCCAAAAAACTACGAGTTTCCTGAAATCTCAGCAAACATTTTTTCACCCCATCTTGATGATACTTCCATTTAATGATCCGTACACCAATCCCACTTGGCTCACCAAATTTCGTTCTTCTAGGTTAAACCGTTCATTTGCAGTAACCCTTTTCATGTTTAGGTTTCACTCTGTTTTCTCCTATATGGATACATGCAGTTGGAACTCTAAATCAAACACGGTTTTTGCTAGCTCTTTGAAACTTGGCACCATAATGTAGTTCCAAGTTCTATCGCTATGGTTTGTGTCCTATTGAAGTAGCCCCAAGCAGAGACTGACGAGAATCACTTCCATTGAAAGGGGTTGCCAAGCTTCCAAAAAACTACGAGTTTCCTGAAATTTCAGCAAACATTTTTTCACCCAATCTTGATGATACTTCCATTTAATGATCAGTACACCAATCCCACTTGGCTCAAAAAATTTCGTTCTTCTAGGTTAAAACGTTCCTTTCCAGTAACCGTTTTCATGTTTAGGTTTCACTCTGTTTTCTCCTATATGGTTACATGTAGTTGGAACTCTAACTCAAACACGGTTTTTGCTAGCTCTTTGAAACATGACACAATAATGAAGTTCGAAGTTCTATCGCTATGGTCTGTGTCCTATTGAAGTAGCCCCAAGCAGAGACTGACGAGAATCACTTTCATTGAAAGGGGTTTCCAAGCTTCCAAAAAACTACGAGTTTCCTGAAATCTCAGCAAACATTTTTTCACCCAATCTTGATGATACTTCCATTTAATGATCAGTACACCAATCCCACTTGGCTCACCAAATTTCGTTCTTCTAGGTTAAACCGTTCCTTTGCAGTAACCGTTTTCATGTTTAGGTTTCACTCTGTTTTCTCCTATATGGATACATGTAGTTGGAACTCTAAATCAAACACGGTTTGTGCTAGCTCTTTGAAACTTGGCACAATAATGTAGTTCCAAGTTCTATCGCTATGGTTTGTGTCCTATTGAAGTAGCCCCAAGCAGAGACTGACGAGAATCACTTTCATTGAAAGGGGTTGCCAAGCTTCCAAAAAACTACTAGTTAAATGAAATCTCAGCAAACATTTTTTCACCCAATCTTGATGATACTTCCATTTAATGATCAGGACACCAATCCCACTTGGCTCACCAAATTTCGTTCTTCTAGGTGAAACCGTTCCTTTGCAGTAACCGTTTTCATGTTTAGGTTTCACTCTGTTTTCTCCAATATGGATACATGTAGTTGGACCTCTAAATCAAACACGGTTTGTGGTAGCTCCTTGAAACTTGGCACAATAATGTAGTTCCAAGTTCAATGGCTATGGTTTGTGTCCTATTCAAGTAGCCCCAAGCAGCGATTGACGAGAATCACTTTCATTGAAAGGGGTTGCCAAGCTTCCAAAAAACTACTAGTTAAATGAAATCTCAGCAAACATTTTTTCACCCAATCTTGATGACACTTCCATTTAATGATCAGTACACCAATCCCACTTGGCTCACCAAATTTCGTTCTTCTAGGTCAAACCGTTCCTTTGCAGTAACCGTTTTCATGTTTAGGTTTCACTCTGTTTTCTCCTATATGTAAAATGTATTTGGAACTCTAAATCAAACACGATTTGTGGTAGTGCTTTGAAACGTGGCACAATAATGTAGTTCCAAGTTCTATCGCTATGGTTTGTGTCCTATTGAAGTAGCCCCAAGCAGAGACTGACGAGAATCACTTTCATTGAAAGGGGTTGCCAAGCTTCCAAAAAACTACGAGTTTAATGAAATCTCAGCAAATATTTTTTTCACCCAATCTTGATGATACTTGCAGGTAATGATCAGTACACCAATCCCACTTGGCTCACCAAATTTCGTTCTTCTAGGTCAAACCGTTCCTTTGCAGTAACCGTTTTCATGTTTAGGTTTCTCTCTGTTTTCTCCTATATGGATAATGTAGTTGGAACTCTAAATCAAACACGGTTTGTGCTAGCTCTTTGAAACTTGGCACAATAATGTAGTTCCAAGTTCGATCGCTATGGTTTGTGTCCTATTGAAGTAGGCCCAAGCAGAGACTGACGAGAATCACTTCCATTGAAAGGGGTTGCCAAGCTTCCAAAAAACTACGAGTTTCCTGAAATTTCAGCAAACATTTTTTCACCCAATCTTGATGATACTTCCACTTAATGATCAGTACACCAATCCCACGTGGCTCACCAAATTTCATTCTTCTAGGTTAAACCGTTCCTTTGCAGTAACCGTTTTCATGTTTAGGTTTCACTCTGTTTTCTCCTATATGGATACATGTAGTTGGAACTCTAAATCAAACACGGTTTGTGCTAGCTCTTTGAAACTTGGCAAAATAATATAGTTCCAAGTTCTAGAGCTATGGTTTGTGTCCTATTGAAGTAGCCCCAAGCAGAGACTGACGAGAATCATTTTCATTGAAAGGGGTTGCCAAGCTTCCAAAAATCTACGAGTTTACTGAAATCTCATCAAATATTTTTTCACCCATTCTTGATGATACTTCCATTTAATGATCAGTACACCAATCCCACTTGGCTCACCAAATTTCGTTCTTCTAGGTTAAACCATTCCTTTGCAGTAACCCTTTTCATGTTTAGGTTTCACTCTGTTTTCTCCTATATGGATACATGCAGTTGGAACTCTAAATCAAACACGGTTTTTGCTAGCTCTTTGAAACTTGGCACAATAATGTAGTTCCAAGTTCTATCGCTATGGTTTTTGTCCTATTGAAGTAGCCCCAAGCAGACACTGACGAGAATCACTTCCATTGAAAGGGGTTGCCAAGCTTCCAAAAAACTACGAGTTTCCTGAAATCTCAGCAAACATTTTTTCACCCCATCTTGATGATACTTCCATTTAATGATCCGTACACCAATCCCACTTGGCTCACCAAATTTCGTTCTTCTAGGTTAAACCGTTCATTTGCAGTAACCCTTTTCATGTTTAGGTTTCACTCTGTTTTCTCCTATATGGATACATGCAGTTGGAACTCTAAATCAAACACGGTTTTTGCTAGCTCTTTGAAACGTGGCACCATAATGTAGTTCCAAGTTCTATCGCTATGGTTTGTGTCCTATTGAAGTAGCCCCAAGCAGAGACTGACGAGAATCACTTCCATTGAAAGGGGTTGCCAAGCTTCCAAAAAACTACGAGTTTCCTGAAATTTCAGCAAACATTTTTTCACCCAATCTTGATGATACTTCCATTTAATGATCAGTACACCAATCCCACTTGGCTCAAAAAATTTCGTTCTTCTAGGTTAAAACGTTCCTTTCCAGTAACCGTTTTCATGTTTAGGTTTCACTCTGTTTTCTCCTATATGGTTACATGTAGTTGGAACTCTAACTCAAACACGGTTTTTGCTAGCTCTTTGAAACATGACACAATAATGAAGTTCGAAGTTCTATCGCTATGGTCTGTGTCCTATTGAAGTAGCCCCAAGCAGAGACTGACGAGAATCACTTTCATTGAAAGGGGTTTCCAAGCTTCCAAAAAACTACGAGTTTCCTGAAATCTCAGCAAACATTTTTTCACCCAATCTTGATGATACTTCCATTTAATGATCAGTACACCAATCCCACTTGGCTCACCAAATTTCGTTCTTCTAGGTTAAACCGTTCCTTTGCAGTAACCGTTTTCATGTTTAGGTTTCACTCTGTTTTCTCCTATATGGATACATGTAGTTGGAACTCTAAATCAAACACGGTTTGTGCTAGCTCTTTGAAACTTGGCACAATAATGTAGTTCCAAGTTCTATCGCTATGGTTTGTGTCCTATTGAAGTAGCCCCAAGCAGAGACTGACGAGAATCACTTTCATTGAAAGGGGTTGCCAAGCTTCCAAAAAACTACTAGTTAAATGAAATCTCAGCAAACATTTTTTCACCCAATCTTGATGATACTTCCATTTAATGATCAGGACACCAATCCCACTTGGCTCACCAAATTTCGTTCTTCTAGGTGAAACAGTTCCTTTGCAGTAACCGTTTTCATGTTTAGGTTTCACTCTGTTTTCTCCAATATGGATACATGTAGTTGGACCTCTAAATCAAACACGGTTTGTGCTAGCTCCTTGAAACTTGGCACAATAATGTAGTTCCAAGTTCAATGGCTATGGTTTGTGTCCTATTCAAGTAGCCCCAAGCAGCGATTGACGAGAATCACTTTCATTGAAAGGGGTTGCCAAGCTTCCAAAAAACTACTAGTTAAATGAAATCTCAGCAAACATTTTTTCACCCAATCTTGATGACACTTCCATTTAATGATCAGTACACCAATCCCACTTGGCTCACCAAATTTCGTTCTTCTAGGTCAAACCGTTCCTTTGCAGTAACCGTTTTCATGTTTAGGTTTCACTCTGTTTTCTCCTATATGTAAAATGTATTTGGAACTCTAAATCAAACACGATTTGTGGTAGTGCTTTGAAACGTGGCACAATAATGTAGTTCCAAGTTCTAGAGCTATGGTTTGTGTCCTATTGAAGTAGCCCCAAGCAGAGACTGACGAGAATCATTTTCATTGAAAGGGGTTGCCAAGCTTCCAAAAATCTACGAGTTTCCTGAAATCTCAGCAAACATTTTTTCACCCAATCTTGATGATACTTCCATTTAATGATCAGTACACCAATCCCACTTGGCTCACCAAATTTCGTTCTTCTAAGTTAAACCGTTCCTTTGCAGTAACCCTTTTCATGTTTAGGTTTCACTCTGTTTTCTCCTATATGGATACATGCAGTTGGAACTCTAAATCAAACACGGTTTTTGCTAGCTCTTTGAAACTTGGCAAAATAATGTAGTTCCAAGTTCTATCGCTATGGTTTGTGTCCTATTGAAGTAGCCCCAAGCAGAGACTGACGAGAATCACTTCCATTGAAAGGGGTTGCCAAGCTTCCAAAAAACTACGAGTTTCCTGAAATTTCAGCAAACATTTTTTCACCCAATCTTGATGATACTTCCATTTAATGATCAGTACACCAATCCCACTTGACTCAAAAAATTTCGTTCTTCTAGGGTAAAACGTTCCTTTCCAGTAACCGTTTTCATGTTTAGGTTTCACTCTGTTTTCTCCTATATGGTTACATGTAGTTGGAACTCTAACTCAAACACGGTTTGTGCTAGCTCTTTGAAACATGACACAATAATGAAGTTCGAAGTTCTATCGCGAAGGTTTGTGTGCTATTGAACTAGCCCCAAGCAGAGACTGACGAGAATCACTTTCATTGAAAGGGGTTGCCAAGCTTCCAAAAAACTACTAGTTATATAAAATCTCAGCAAACATTTTTTCACCCAATCTTGATGATACTTCCATTTAATGATCAGTACACCAATCCCACTTGGCTCACCAAATTTCGTTCTTCTAGGTTAAACCATTCCTTTGCAGTAACCGTTTTCATGTTTAGGTTTCACTCTGTTTTCTCCTATATGGATACATGTATTTGGAACTCTAAATCAAACACGGTTTGTGCTAGCTCTTTGAAACTTGGCACAATAATGTAGTTCCAAGTTCTATCACTATGGTTTGTGTCCTATTGAAGTAGCCCCAAGCAGAGACTGACGAGAATCACTTTCATTGAAAGGGGTTGCCAAGCTTCCAAAAAACTACTAGTTAAATGAAATCTCAGCAAACATTTTTTCATCCAATCTTGATGATACTTCCATTTAATGATCAGTACACGAATCCCACTTGGCTCACCAAATTTCATTCTTCTAGGTTAAACCGTTCCTTTGCAGTGACCGTTTTCATGTTTAGGTTTCACTCTGTTTTCTCCTATATGGATACATGTAGTTGGAACTCTAAATCAAACACGGTTTGTGCTAGCTCTTTGAAACTTGGCACAATAATGTAGTTCCAAGTTCAAAGGCTATGGTTTGTGTCCTATTGAAGTAGCCCCAAGCAGAGACTGACGAGAATCACTTTCATTGAAAGGGTTTGCCAAGCTTCCAAAAAACTACTAGTTAAATGAAATCTCAGCAAACATTTTTTCACCCAATCTTGATGACACTTCCATTTAAGGATCAGTACACCAATCGCACTTGGCTCACCAAATTTCGTTCTTCTAGGTTAAACCGTTCCTTTGCAGTAACCGTTTTCATGTTTAGGTTTCACTCGGTTTTCTCCTATATGGATACATGTAGTTGGAACTCTAAGTCAAACACGGTTTGTGCTAGCTCTTTGAAACTTGGCACAATAATGTAGTCAAAAGTTCTATCGCTATGGTTTGTGTCCTATTGAAGTTTGCCCCAAGCAGAGACTGACGAGAATCACTTTCATTGAAAGGGGTTGCCAAGCTTCCAAAAAACTACGAGTTTCCTGAAATCTCAGCAAACATTTTTTTACCCAATCTTGATGATACTTGCAGGTAATGATCAGTACACCAATCCCACTTGGCTCACAAAATTTCGTTCTTCTAGGTCAAACCGTTCCTTTGCAGTAACCGTTTTCATGTTTAGGTTTCACTCTGTTTTCTCCTATATGGATACATGTCGTTGGAACTCTAAATCAAACACGGTTTCTGCTAGCTCTTTGAAACTTGGCACAATAATGTAGTTCCAAGTTCTATCGCTATGGTTTGTGTCCTATTGAAGTAGCCCCAAGCAGAGACTGACGAGAATCACTTTCATTGAAGGGGTTGCCAATCTTCCAAAAAACTAATAGTTAAATGAAATCTCAGAAAACATTTTTTCACCCCATTTGATGATATTTCCATTTAATGATCAGTACACCAATCGAACTTGGCTCACCAAATTTCATTCTTCTAGATTAAACCGTTCCTTTGCAGTAACCGTTTTCATGTTTAGGTTTCACTCTGTTTTCTCCTATATGGATACATGTAGTTGGAACTCTAAATCAAACACGGTTTGTGCTAGCTCTTTGAAACTTGGCACAATAATGTAGCTCCAAGTTCTATCGCTATGGTCTGTGTCCTATTGAAGTAGCCCCAAGCAGAGACTGACGAGAATCACTTTCATTGAAAGGGGTTGCCAAGCTTCCAAAAAACTACGAGTTTCCTGAAATCTCAGAAAACATTTTTTCACACAATCTTGATGATACTTCCATTTAATGATCAGTACACGAATCCCACTTGGCTCACCAAATTTCATTCTTCTAGGTTAAACCGTTCCTTTGCAGTAACTGTTTTCATGTTTAGGTTTCACTCTGTTTTCTCCTATATGGATACATGTAGTTGGAACTCTAAATCAAACACGGTTTGTGCTAGCTCTGTGAAACTTGGCACAATAATGTAGTTCCAAGTTCTATCGCTATGGTTTGTGTCCTATTGAAGTAGCCCCAAGCAGAGACTGACGAGAATCACTTTCATTGAAAGGGGTTGCCAAGCTTCCAAAAAACTACGAGTTTCCTGAAATCTCAGCAAGCATTTTTTCACCCCATCTTGATGATACTTCCATTTAATGATCACTACACCAATCCCACTTGGCTCACCAAATTTCGTTCTTCTAGGTTAAACCGTTCCTTTGCAGTAACCGTTTTCATGTTTAGGTTTCACTCTGTTTTCTCGTATATGGATACATGTAGTTGGAACTCTAAATCAAACCCGGTTTGTGCTAGCTCTTTGAAACTTGACACAATAATGAAGTTCGAAGTTCTATCGCGAAGGATTGTGTGCTATTGAAGTAGCCCCAAGCAGAGACTGACGAGAATCACTTTCATTGAAAGGGGTTGCCAAGCTTCCAAAAAACTACTAGTTAAATGAAATCTCAGCAAACATTTTTTCACCCAATCTTGATGATACTTCCATTTAATGATCAGTACACCAATCCCATTTGGCTCACCAAATTTCGTTCTTCTAGGTTAAACCGTTCCTTTGCAGTGACCGTTTTCATGTTTAGGTTTCACTCTGTTTTCTCCTATATGGATACATGTATTTGGAACTCTAAATCAAACACGGTTTTTGCTAGCTCTTTGAAACTTGGCACAATAATGTAGTTCCAAGTTCTATCGCTATGGTTTGTGTCCTATTGAAGTAGCCCCAAGCAGAGACTGACGAGAATCACTTCCATTGAAAGGGGTTGCCAAGCTTCCAAAAAACTACGAGTTTCCTGAAATTTCAGCAAACATTTTTTCACCCAATCTTGATGATACTTCCATTTAATGATCAGTACACCAATCCCACTTGACTCAAAAAATTTCGTTCTTCTAGGTTAAAACGTTCCTTTCCAGTAACCGTTTTCATGTTTAGGTTTCACTCTGATTTCTCCTATATGGTTACATGTAGTTGGAACTCTAACTCAAACACGGTTTGTGCTAGCTCTTTGAAACATGACACAATAATGAAGTTCGAAGTTCTATCGCGAAGGTTTGTGTGCTATTGAACTAGCCCCAAGCAGAGACTGACGAGAATCACTTTCATTGAAAGGGGTTGCCAAGCTTCCAAAAAACTACTAGTTATATAAAATCTCAGCAAACATTTTTTCACCCAATCTTGATGATACTTCCATTTAATGATCAGTACACCAATCCCACTTGGCTCACCAAATTTCGTTCTTCTAGGTTAAACCGTTCCTTTGCAGTAACCGTTTTCATGTTTAGGTTTCACTCTGTTTTCTCCTATATGGATACATGTATTTGGAACTCTAAATCAAACACGGTTTGTGCTAGCTCTTTGAAACTTGGCACAATAATGTAGTTCCAAGTTCTATCGCTATGGTTTGTGTCCTATTGAAGTAGCCCCAAGCAGAGACTGACGAGAATCACTTTCATTGAAAGGGGTTGCCAAGCTTCCAAAAAACTACTAGTTAAATGAAATCTCAGCAAACATTTTTTCACCCAATCTTGATGATACTTCCATTTAATGATCAGTACACGAATCCCACTTGGCTCACCAAATTTCATTCTTCTAGGTTAAACCGTTCCTTTGCAGTGACCGTTTTCATGTTTAGGTTTCACTCTGTTTTCTCCTATATGGATACATGTATTTGGAACTCTCAATCAAACACGGTTTGTGCTAGCTCTTTGAAACTTGGCACAATAATGTAGTTCCAAGTTCAATGGCTATGGTTTGTGTCCTATTGAAGTAGCCCCAAGCAGAGACTGACGAGAATCACTTTCATTGAAAGGGTTTGCCAAGCTTCCAAAAAACTACTAGTTAAATGAAATATCAGCAAACATTTTTTCACCCCATTTGATGATATTTCCATTTAATGATCAGTACACCAATCGAACTTGGCTCACCAAATTTCATTCTTCTAGATTAAACCGTTCCTTTGCAGTAACCGTTTTCATGTTTAGGTTTCACTCTGTTTTCTCCTATATGGATACATGTAGTTGGAACTCTAAATCAAACACGGTTTGTGCTAGCTCTTTGAAACTTGGCACAATAATGTAGCTCCAAGTTCTATCGCTATGGTCTGTGTCCTATTGAAGTAGCCCCAAGCAGAGACTGACGAGAATCACTTTCATTGAAAGGGGTTTCCAAGCTTCCAAAAAACTACGAGTTTCCTGAAATCTCAGAAAACATTTTTTCACCCAATCTTGATGATACTTCCATTTAATGATCAGTACACGAATCCCACTTGGCTCACCAAATTTCATTCTTCTAGGTTAAACCGTTCCTTTGCAGTAACCGTTTTCATGTTTAGGTTTCACTCTGTTTTCTCCTATATGGATACATGTAGTTGGAACTCTAAATCAAACACGGTTTGTGCTAGCTCTGTGAAACTTGGCACAATAATGTAGTTCCAAGTTCTATCGCTATGGTTTGTGTCCTATTGAAGTAGCCCCAAGCAGAGACTGACGAGAATCCCTTTCATTGAAAGGGGTTGCCAAGCTTCCCAAAAAACTACGAGTTTCCTGAAATCTCAGCAAACATTTTTTCACCCAATATTGATGATACTTTCATTTAATGATCAGTACACCAATCCCACTTGGCTCACCAAATTTCGTTCTTCTAGGTTAAACCGTTCCTTTGCAGTAACCGTTTTCATGTTTAGGTTTCACTCTGTTTTCTCGTATATGGATACATGTAGTTGGAACTCTAAATCAAACACGGTTTGTGCTAGCTCTTTGAAACTTGACACAATAATGAAGTTCGAAGTTCTATCGCGAAGGTTTGTGTCCTATAGAAGTAGCCCCAAGCAGAGACTGACGAGAATCACTTTCATTGAAAGGGGTTGCCAAGCTTCCAAAAAACTACTAGTTAAATGAAATCTCAGCAAACATTTTTCACCCAATCTTGATGATACTTCCATTTAATGATCAGTACACCAATCCCACTTGGCTCACCAAATTTCGTTCTTCTAGGTTAAACCGTTCCTTTGCAGTGACCGTTTTCATGTTTAGGTTTCACTCTGTTTTCTCCTATATGGATACATGTATTTGGAACTCTAAATCAAACACGGTTTGTGCTAGCTCTTTGAAACTTGGCACAATAATGTAGTTCCAAGGTCTATCGCTATGGTTTGTGTCCTATTGAAGTAGCCCCAAGCAGAGACTGACGAGAATCACTTCCATTGAAAGGGGTTGCCAAGCTTCCAAAAAACTACGAGTTTCCTGAAATTTCAGCAAACATTTTTCACCCAATCTTGATGATACTTCCATTTAATGATCAGTACACCAATCCCACTTGACTCAAAAAATTTCGTTCTTCTAGGTTAAAACGTTCCTTTCCAGTAACCGTTTTCATGTTTAGGTTTCACTCTGTTTCTCCTATATGGTTACATGTAGTTGGAACTCTAACTCAAACACAGTTTGTGCTAGCTCTTTGAAACATGACACAATAATGAAGTTCGAAGTTCTATCGCGAAGGTTGTGTGCTATTGAACTAGCCCCCAAGCAGAGACTGACGAGAATCACTTTCATTGAAAGGGGTTGCCAAGCTTCCAAAAAACTACTAGTTATATAAAATCTCAGCAAACATTTTTTCACCCAATCTTGATGATACTTCCATTTAATGATCAGTACACCAATCCCACTTGGCTCACCAAATTTCGTTCTTCTAGGTTAAACCGTTCCTTTGCAGTAACCGTTTTCATGTTTAGGTTTCACTCTGTTTTCTCCTATATGGATACATGTAGTTGGAACTCTAAATCAAACACGGTTTGTGCTAGCTCTTTGAAACTTGGCACAATAATGTAGTTCCAAGTTCTATCGCTATGGTTTGTGTCCTATTGAAGTAGCCCCAAGCAGAGACTGACGAGAATCACTTTCATTGAAAGGGGTTGCCAAGCTTCCAAAAAACTACTAGTTAAATGAAATCTCAGCAAACATTTTTTTCACCCAATCTTGATGATACTTCCATTTAATGATCAGTACACGAATCCCACTTGGCTCACCAAATTTCATTCTTCTAGGTTAAACCGTTCCTTTGCAGTGACCGTTTTCATGTTTAGGGTTTCACTCTGTTTTCTCCTATATGGATACATGTAGTTGGAACTCTAAATCAAACACGGTTTGTGCTAGCTCTTTGAAACTTGGCACAATAATGTAGTTCCAAGTTCAATGGCTATGGTTTGTGTCCTATTGAAGTAGCCCCAAGCAGAGACTGACGAGAATCACTTTCATTGAAAGGGTTTGCCAAGCTTCCAAAAAACTCCTAGTTAAATGAAATCTCAGCAAACATTTTTTCACCCAATCTTGATGACACTTCCATTTAAGGATCAGTACACCAATCGCACTGGCTCACCAAATTTCGTTCTTCTAGGTTAAACCGTTCCTTTGCAGTAACCGTTTTCATGTTTAGGTTTCACTCGGTTTTCTCCTATATGGATACATGTAGTTGGAACTCTAAGTCAAACACGGTTTGTGCTAGCTCTTTGAAACTTGGCACAATAATGTAGTCAAAAGTTCTATCGCTATGGTTTGTGTCCTATTGAAGTTTGCCCCAAGCAGAGACTGACGAGAATCACTTTCATTGAAAGGGGTTGCCAAGCTTCCAAAAAACTACGAGTTTCCTGAAATCTCAGAAAACATTTTTTCACCCAATCTTGATGATACTTCCATTTAATGATCAGTACACGAATCCCACTTGGCTCACCAAATTTCATTCTTCTAGGTTAAACCGTTCCTTTGCAGTAACCGTTTTCATGTTTAGGTTTCACTCTGTTTTCTCCTATATGGATACATGTAGTTGGAACTCTAAATCAAACACGGTTTGTGCTAGCTCTTTGAAACTTGGCACAATAATGTAGTTCCAAGTTCTATCGCTATGGTTTGTGTCCTATTGAAGTAGCCCCAAGCAGAGACTGACGAGAATCACTTTCATGAAGGGGTTGCCAATCTTCCAAAAAACTACTAGTTAAATGAAATCTCAGAAAACATTTTTTCACCCAATCTTGATGATACTTCCATTTAATGATCAGTACACGAATCCCACTTGGCTCACCAAATTTCATTCTTCTAGGTTAAACCGTTCCTTTGCAGTAACCGTTTTCATGTTTAGGTTTCACTCTGTTTTCTCCTATATGGATACATGTAGTTGGAACTCTAAATCAAACACGGTTTGTGCTAGCTCTGTGAAACTTGGCACAATAATGTAGTTCCAAGTTCTATCGCTATGGTTTGTGTCCTATTGAAGTAGCCCCAAGCAGAGACTGACGAGAATCCCTTTCATGAAAGGGGTTGCCAAGCTTCCAAAAAACTACGAGTTTCCTGAAATCTCAGCAAACATTTTTTCACCCAATATTGATGATACTGTCATTTAATGATCAGTACACCAATCCCACTTGGCTCACCAAATTTCGTTCTTCTAGGTTAAACCGTTCCTTTGCAGTAACCGTTTTCATGTTTAGGTTTCACTCTGTTTTCTCCTATGTGGATACGTGTAGTTGGAACTCTAAAATCAAACACGGTTTGTGCTAGCTCTTTGAAACTTGGCACAATAATGTAGTTCCAAGTTCTATCACTATGGTTTGTGTTCTATTGAAGTAGCCCCAAGCAGAGACTGACGAGAATCACTTTCATTGAAAGGGTTGCCAAGCTTCCAAAAAACTACTAGTTAAATGAAATCTCAGCAAACATTTTTTCACCCAATCTTGATGATACTTCCATTTAATGATCAGTACACCAATCCCACTTGGCTCACAAATTTCGTTATTCTAGGTTAAACCGTTCCTTTGCAGTGACCGTTTTCATGTTTAGGTTTCACTCTGTTTTCTCCTATATGGATACATGTATTTGGAACTCTAAATCAAACACGGTTTGTGCTAGCTCTTTGAAACTTGGCACAATAATGTAGTTCCAAGTTCTATCGCTATGGTTTTGTGTCCTATTGAAGTAGCCCCAAGCAGAGACTGACGAGAATCACTTTCATTGAAAGGGGTTGCCAAGCTTCCAAAAAACTACGAGTTAAATGAAATCTCAGCAAACATTTTTTCACCCAATCTTGATGATACTTCCATTTAATGATCAGGACACCAATCCCACTTGGCTCACCAAATTTCGTTCTTCTAGGTGAAACCGTTCCTTTGCAGTAACCGTTTTCATGTTTAGGTTTCACTCTGTTTTCTCCAATATGGATACATGTAGTTGGACCTCTAAATCAAACACGGTTTGTGCTAGCTCTTTGAAACTTGGCACAATAATGTAGTTCCAAGTTCAATGGCTATGGTTTGTGTCCTATTCAGTAGCCCCAAGCAGCGATTGACGAGAATCACTTTCATTGAAAGGGGTTGCCAAGCTTCCAAAAAACTACTAGTTAAATGAAATCTCAGCAAACATTTTTTCACCCAATCTTGATGACACTTCCATTTAATGATCAGTACACCATTCCCACTTGGCTCACCAAATTTCGTTCTTCTAGGTCACACCGTTCCTTTGCAGTAACCGTTTTCATGTTTAGGTTTCACTCTGTTTTCTCCTATATGTAACATGTAGTTGGAACTCTAAATCAAACACGATTTTTGGTAGCGCTTTGAAACGTGGCACAATAATATAGTTCCAAGTTCTATCGCTATGGTTTGTGTCCTATTGAAGTAGCCCCAAGCAGAGACTGACGAGAATCACTTTCATTGAAAGGAGTTGCCAAGCTTCCAAAAAACTACTAGTTAAATGAAATCTCAGCAAACATTTTTTCACCGAATCTTGATGACACTTCCATTTAATGATCAGTACACCAATCCCACTTGGCTCACCAAATTTCGTTCTTCTAGGTCAAACCGTTCCTTTGCAGTAACCGTTTACATGTTTAGGTTTCACTCTGTTTTCTCCTATATGGATACATGTAGTTGGAACTCTAAATCAAACACGATTTGTGGTAGCGCTTTGAAACTTGGCACAAAAATATAGTTCCAAGTTCTATCACTATGGTTTGTGTCCTATTGAAGTAGCCCCAAGCAGAGACTGATGAGAATCACTTTCATTGAAAGGGGTTGCCAAGCTTCCAAAAAACTACGAGTTTCCTGAAGTCTCAGGAAACATTTATTCACCCAATCTTGATGATACTTGCAGGTAATGATCAGTACACCAATCCCACTTGGCTCACCAAATTTCGTTCTTCTAGGTCAAACCTTTCCTTTGCAGTAACCCTTTTCATGTTTAGGTTTCTCTCTGTTTTCTCCTATATGGATACATGTCGTTGGAACTCTAAATCAAACACGGTTTGTGCTAGCTCTTTGAAACTTGGCACAATAATGTAGTTCCAAGTTCTATTGCTATGGTTTGTGTCCTATTTAAGTAGCCCCAAGCAGAGACTGACGAGAATCACTTTCATTGAAAGGGGTTGCCAAGCTTCCAAAAAACAACGAGTTTCCTGAAATCTCAGCAAACATTTTTTCACCACATCTTGAGGATATTTCCATTTAATGATCAGTACACCAATCCCACTTGGCTCACCACATTTCATTCTTCTAGGTTAAACCGTTCCTTTGCAGTAACCGTTTTCATGTTTAGGTTTCACTCTGTTTTCTCCTATATGGATACATGTAGTTGGAACTCTAAATCAAACACGGTTTGTGCTAGCTCTGTGAAACTTGGCACAATAATGTAGTTCCTAGTTCTATCGCTATGGTTTGTGTCCTATTGAAGTAGCCCCAAGCAGAGACTGACGAGAATCACTTTCATTGAAAGGGGTTGCCAAGCTTCCAAAAATCTACGAGTTTACTGATATCTCAGCAAACATTTTTTCACCCCATCTTGATGATACATCCATTTAATGATCAGTACACCAATCCCACTTGGCTCACCAAATTTCGTTCTTCTAGGTTAAACCGTTCCTTTGCAGTAACCGTTTTCATGTTTAGGTTTCACTCTGTTTTCTCCTATATGGTTACATGTAGTGGGAACTCTAAATCAAACACGGTTTGTGCTAGCTCTTTGAAACTTGGCACAATAATGTAGTTCCAAGTTCTATCACTATGGTTTGTGTCCTCTTGAAGTAGCCCCAAGCAGAGACTGACGAGAATCACTTTCATTGAAAGGGGTTGCCAAGCTTCCAAAAAACTACGAGTTTCCTGAAATCTCAGCAAACATTTTTTCACCCAATCTTTATGATACTTGCAGGTAATGATCAGTTCACCAATCCCACTTGGCTCACCAAATTTCGTTCTTCTAGGTCAAACCGTTCCTTTGCAGTTACCGTTTTCATGTTTAGGTTTCACTCTGTTTTCTCCTATATGGATACATGTAGTTGGAACTCTAAATCAAACACGGTTTGTGCTAGCTCTTTGAAACTTGGCACAATAATTAATGTAGTTCCAAGTTCTATCGCTATGGTTTGTGTCTAATTGAAGTAGCCCCAAGCAGAGACTGATGAGAATCACTTTCATTGAAAGGAGTAGCCAAGCTTCCAAAAAACTATGAGTTTCCTGAAATCTCAGCAAACATTTTTTCACCCTATCTTGATGATACTTGCAGGTAGTGATCAGTAAACGAATCCCACTTGCCTTAACAAATTTCGCTCTTCTAGGTTAAACCGTTCCTTTGCAGTAACCGTTTTGATATTTAGGTTTCACTCTGTTTTCTCCTATATGGATACATGTAGTTGGAACTCTAAATCAAACACGGTTTATGCTAGCTCTTTCAAACTTGGCACAATAATGTACTTCCAAGTTCTTTCGCTATGGTTTGTGTCCTATCGAAGTAGCCCCAAGCAGAGACTGACGAGAATCACTTTCATTGAAAGGGGTTGCCAAGCTTCCAAAAAACTACGAGTTTCCTGAAATCTCAGCAAACTTTTTTTCACCCAATCTTGATGATACTTCCATTTAATGATCAGTACACCAATCCCACTTGGCTCAACAAATTTCGTTCTTCTAGGTTAAACCGTTCCTTTGCAGTAACCGTTTTCATGATTAGGTTTCAATCTGTTTTCTCCTATATGCATACATGTAGTTGGAACTCTAAATCAAACACGGTTTGTGCTAGCTCTTTGAAACTCTGCACAAAATATAGTTCCAAGTTCTATCGCTATGGTTTGTGTCCTACTGAAGTAGGCCCAAGCAGAGACTGACGAGAATCATTTTCATTGAAAGGGGTTGCCAAGCTTCCATAAAACTACGAGTTTACTGAAATCTCAGCTAACATTTTATCACCCAATCTTGATGATACTTCCATTTAATGATCAGTACACCAATCAAACTTGGCTCACCAAATTTCATTCTTCTAGGATAAACCGTTCCTTTGCAGTAACCGTTTTCATGTTTAGGTTTCACTCTGTTTTCACCTATATGGATACATGTAGTTGGAACTCTAAATCAAACACGGTTTGTGCTAGGTCTTTGATACTTGGCACAATAATGTAGTTCGAAGTTCTATCGCTATGTTTTCTGTCCTATTGAAGTAGCCCCAAGCAGAGACTGACGAGAATCACTTCCATTGAAAGGGGTTGCCAAGCTTCCAAAAAACGACGAGTTTCCTGAAATTTCAGCAAATATTTTTTCACCCAATCTTGATGATACTTCCAATTAATGATCAGTACACCAATTCCACTTGGCTCACCAAATTTCATTCTTCTAGGTTAAACCGTTCCTTTGCAGTAACCGTTTTCATGTTTAGGTTTCACTCTGTTTTTCTCCTATATGGATACATGTAGTTGGAACTCTAAATCAAACACGGTTTGTGCTAGCTCTTTGAAACTTGGCAAAATAATATAGTTCCAAGTTCTAGAGCTATGGTTTGTGTCCTATTGAAGTAGCCCCAAGCAGAGACTGACGAGAATCTTTTGCATTGAAAGGGGTTGCCAAGCTTCCAAAAATCTACGAGTTTACTGAAATCTCAGCAAACATTTTTTCACCCAATCTTGATGATACTTCCATTTAATGATCAGTACACCAATCCCACTTGGCTCACCAAATTTCGTTCTTCTAGTTCAAACCGTTCCTTTGCAGTAACCGTTTTCATGTTTAGGTTTCACTCTGTTTTCTCCCTATATGGATCCATGTAGTTGGAACTCTAAATCAAACATGGTTTGTGCTAGCTCTTTGAAACTTGGCACAATAATGTAGTTCCAAGTTCTGTCGCTATGGTTTGTGTCCTATTGAAGTAGCCCAAGCAGAGACTGACGAGAATCACGTTCATTGAAAGGGGTTGCCAAGCTTCCAAAAAACAACTAGTTAAATGAAATCTCAGCAAACATTTTTTCAACCGAATCTTGATGACACTTCCATTTAATGATCAGTACACCAATCCCACTTGGCTCACCAAATTTCGTTCTTCTAGGTCAAACCGTTCCTTTGCAGTAACCGTTTTCATGTTTAGGTTTCACTCTGTTTTCTCCTATATGGATACATGTAGTTGGAACTCTAAATCAAACACGATTTGTGGTAGCGCTTTGAAACTTGGCACAATAATGTAGTTCCAAGTTCTATCACTATGGTTTGTGTCCTATTGAAGTAGCCCCAAGCAGAGACTGATGAGAATCACTTTCATTGAAAGGGGTTGCCAAGCTTCCAAAAAACTACGAGTTTCCTGAAATCTCAGCAAACATTTTTTCACCCAATCTTGATGATACTTGCAGGTAATGATCAGTACACCAATCCCACTTGGCTCACCAAATTTCGTTCTTCTAGGTCAAACCTTTCCTTTGCAGTAACCCTTTTCATGTTTAGGTTTCTCTCTGTTTTCTCCTATATGGATACATGTCGTTGGAACTCTAAATCAAACACGGTTTGTGCTAGCTCTTTGAAACTTGGCACAATAATGTAGTTCCAAGTTCTATTGCTATGGTTTGTGTCCTATTGAAGTAGCCCCAAGCAGAGACTGACAAGAATCACTTTCATTGAAAGGGGTTGCCAAGCTTCCAAAAAACTACGAGTTTCCTGAAATCTCAGCAAACATTTTTTACCACATCTTGATGATATTTCCATTTAATGATCAGTACACCAATCCCACTTGGCTCACCAAATTTCATTCTTCTAGGTTAAACCGTTCCTTTGCAGTAACCGTTTTCATGTTTAGGTTCACTCTGTTTTCTCCTATATGGATAAATGTAGTTGGAACTCTAAATCAAACACGGTTTGTGCTAGCTCTGTGAAACTTGGCACAATAATGTAGTTCCAAGTTCTATTGCTATGGTTTGTGTCCTATTGATGTAGCCCCAAGCAGAGACTGACGAGAATCACTTTCATTGAAAGGGGTTGCCAAGCTTCCAAAAAACTACGAGTTTCCTGAAATCTCAGCAAACATTTTTTCACCCAATCTTTATGATACTTTCACTCTGTTTTCTCCTATATGGATACATGTAGTTGGAACTCTAAATCAAACACGGTTTGTGCTAGCTCTTTGAAACTTGGCACAATAATGTAGTTCCAAGTTCTTTCGCTATGTTTTGTGTCCTATCGAAGTAGCCCCAAGCAGAGACTGACGAGAATCATTTTCATTGAAAGGGGTTGCCAAGCTTCCCAAAAACTACGAGTTTACTGAAATCTCAGCTAACATTTTATCACCCAATCTTGATGATACTTCCATTTAATGATCAGTACACCAATCCCACTTGGCTCACCAAATTTCATTCTTCTAGGATAAACCGTTCCTTTGCAGTAACCGTTTTCATGTTTAGGTTTCACTCTGTTTTCTCCTATATGGATACATGTAGTTGGAACTCTAAATCAAACATGGTTGTGCTAGGTCTTTGATACTTGGCACAATAATGTAGTTCGAAGTTCTATCGCTATGTTTTCTGTCCTATTGAAGTAGCCCAAGCAGAGACTGAGGAGAATCACTTCCATTGAAAGGGGTTGCCAAGCTTCCAAAAAACTACGAGTTTCCTGAAATTTCAGCAAACATTTTTTCACCCAATCTTGATGATACTTCCCCTTAATGATCAGTACACCAATCCACTTGGCTCACCAAATTTCGTTCTTCTAGGTTAAACCATTCCTTTGCAGTAACCGTTTTCATGTTTAGGTTTCACTCTGTTTTCTCCTATATGGATACATGTAGTTGGAACTCTAAATCAAACACGGTTTGTGCTAGCTCTTTGAAACTTGCAAAATAATATAGTTCCAAGTTCTGGGGCTATGGTTTGTGTCCTATTGAAGTAGCCCCAAGCAGAGACTGACGAGAATCATTTTCATTGAAAGGGGTTGCCAAGCTTCCAAAAATCTACGAGTTTACTGAAATCTCAGCAAACATTTTTTCACCCAATCTTGATGATACTTCCATTTAATGATCAGTACACCAATCCCACTTGGCTCACCAAATTTCCTTCTTCTAGGTTAAACCGTTTCTTTGCAGTAACCCTTTTCATGTTTAGGTTTCACTCTGTTTTCTCCTATATGGATACAAGTAGTTGGAACTCTAAATCAAACACGGTTTGTGCTAGCTCTTTGAAACTTGGCACAATAATGTAGTTAAAAGTTCTATCGCTATGGTTTGTGTTCTATTGAAGTAGACCCAAGCAGAGACTGACGAGAATCACTTTCATTGAAAGGGGTTGCCAAGCATCCCAAAAACTACGAGTTTCCTGAAATCTCAGAAACATTTTTTCACCCAATCTTGATGATACTTCATTTAATGATTAGTACACCAATCCCACTTGGCTCACCAAATTTCGTTCTTCTAGGTTAAACCGTTACTTTGCAGTAACTGTTTTCATGTTTAGGTTTCACTCTGTTTTCTCCTATATGGAAACATGTAGTTGAAACTCTAAATCAAACACGGTTTGTGCTAGCTCTTTGAAACTTGGCACAATAATGTAGTTCCAAGTTCAATGGCTATGGTTTGTGTCCTATTGAAGTAGCCCCAAGCAGAGACTGACGAGAATCACTTTCATTGACAGGGGTTGCCAAGCTTCCAAAAAACTACTAGTTAAATGAAATCTCAGCAAATATTTTTTCACCCAATCTTGATGACACTTCCATTTAAGGATCAGTACACCAATCCCACTTGGCTCACCAAATTTCGTCTTCTAGGTTAAACCGTTACTTTGCAGTAACCGTTTTGATGTTTAGGTTTCACTCGGTTTTCTCCTATATGGATACATGTAGTTGGAACTCTAAGTCAAACACGGTTTGTGCTAGCTCTTTGAAACTTGTCACAATAATGTAGTTAAATGTTCTATCGCTATGGTTTGTGTCCTATTGAAGTTGCCCCAAGCAGAGACTGACGAGAATCACTTTCATTGAAAGGGGTTGCCAAGCTTCCAAAAAACTACGAGTTTCCTGAAATCTCAGCAAACATTTTTTCACCCAAACTTGATGATACTTGCAGGTAATGATCAGTACACCAATCCCACTTGGCTCACCAAATTTCGTTCTTCTAGGTCAAAACCGTTCCTTTGCAGTAACCGTTTCATGTTTAGGTTTCACTGTGTTTTCTCCTATATGGATACATGTCGTTGGAACTCTAAATCAAACACGGTTTGTGCTAGCTCTTTGAAACTTGGCACAATAATGTAGTTCCAAGTTCTATCGCTATGGTTTGTGTCCTATTGAGGTAGCCCCAAGCAGAGACTGACGAGAATCACTTTCATTGAAGGCGTTGCCAATCTTCCAAAAAACTACTAGTTAAATGAAATCTCAGAAAACATTTTTTCACCCCATCTTGATGATATTTCCATTTAATGATCAGTACACCAATCCAACTTGGCTCACCAAATTTCATTCTTCTAGGTTAAACCGTTCCTTTGCAGTAACCGTTTTCATGTTTAGGTTTCACTCTGTTTTCTCCTATATGGATACATGTAGTTGGAACTCTAAATCAAACACTGTTTGTGCTAGCTCTTTGAAACTTGGCAAAATAATGTAGCTCCAAGTTCTATCGCTATGGTCTGTGTCCTATTGAAGTAGCCCCAAGCAGAGACTGACGAGAATCACTTTCATTGAAAGGGGTTTCCAAGCTTCCAAAAAACTACGAGTTTCCTGAAATCTCAGAAAACATTTTTTCACGCAATCTTGATGATACTTCCATTTAATGATCAGTACATGAATCCCACTTGGCTCACCAAATTTCATTCTTCTAGGTTAAACCGTTCCTTTGCAGTAACCGTTTTCATGTTTAGGTTTCACTCTGTTTTCTCCTATATGGATACATGTAGTTGGAACTCTAAATCAAACACGGTTTGTGCTAGCTCTGTGAAACTTGGCACAATAATGTAGTTCCAAGTTCTATCGCTATGGTTTGTGTCCTATTGAAGTAGCCCCAAGCAGAGACTGACGAGAATCCCTTTCATTGAAAGGGGTTGACAAGCTTCCAAAAAACTACGAGTTTCCTGAAATCTCAGCAAACATTTTTTCACCAAATATTGATGATACTTTCATTTAATGATCAGTACACCAATCCCACTTGGCTCACCAAATTTCGTTCTTCTAGGTTAAACCGTTCCTTTGCAGTTACCCTTTTCATGATTAGGTTTCAATCTGTTTTCTCCTATGTGGATACATGTAGTTGGAACTCTAAATCAAACACCGTTTGTGCTAGCTCTTTGAAACTTGGCACAATAATGTAGTTCCAAGTTCTATCGCTATGGTTGTGTCCTATTGAAGTTGCCCCAAGCAGAGACTGACGAGAATCACTTTCATTGAAAGTAGTAGCCAAGCTTCCAAAAAACTACGAGTTTCCTGAAATCTCAGCAAACATTTTTTCACCCAATCTTTATGATACTTGCAGGTAATGATCAGTACACCAATCCCACTTGGCTCACCAAATTTCGTTCTTCTAGGTCAAACCGTTCCTTTGCAGTTACCGTTTTCATGTTTAGGTTTCACGCTGTTTTCTCCTATATGGATATATGTAGTTGGAACTCTAAATCAAACACGGTTTGTGCTAGCTCTTTGAAACTTGGCACAATAATGTAGTTCCAAGTTCTATCGCTATGGTTTGTGTCTAATTGAAGTAGCCCCAAGCAGAGACTGATGAGAATCACTTTCATTGAAAGGAGTAGCCAAGCTTCCAAAAAACTACGAGTTTCCTGAAATCTCAGCAAACATTTTTTCACCCTATCTTGATGATACTTGCAGGTAGTGATCAGTAAACGAATCCCACTTGCCTTAACAAATTTCGCTCTTCTAGGTTAAACCATTCCTTTGCAGTAACCGTTTTGATATTTAGGTTTCACTCTGTTTTCTCCTATATGGATACATGTAGTTGGAACTCTAAATCAAACACGGTTTGTGCTAGCTCTTTCAAACTTGGCACAATAATGTAGTTCCAAGTTCTTTCGCTATGGTTTGTGTCCTATCGAAGTAGCCCCAAGCAGAGACTGACGAGAATCACTTTCATTGAAAGGGGTTGCCAAGCTTCCAAAAACTACGAGTTTCCTGAAATCTCAGCAAACATTTTTCACCCAATCTTGATGATACTTCCATTTAATGATCAGTACACCAATCCCACTTGGCTCAACAAATTTCGTTCTTCTAGTTAAACCGTTCCTTTGCAGTAACCGTTTTCATGATTAGGTTTCACTCTGTTTTCTCCTATATGCATACATGTAGTTGGAAACTCTAAATCAAACACGGTTTGTGCTAGCTCTTTGAAACTCTGCACAATAATATAGTTCCAAGTTCTATCGCTATGGTTTGTGTCCTATTGAAGTAGCCCCAAGCAGAGACTGACGAGAATCATTTTCATTGAAAGGGATTGCCAAGCTTCCAAAAAACTACGAGTTTACTGAAATCTCAGCTAACATTTTATCACCCAATCTTGATGATACTTCCATTTAATGATCAGTACACCAATCCCACTGGCTCACCAAATTTCATTCTTCTAGGTTAAACCGTTCCTTTGCAGTAACCGTTTTCATGTTTAGGTTTCACTCTGTTTTCTCCTATATGGATACATGTAGTTGGAACTCTAAATCAAACACGGTTTGTGCTAGGTCTTTGATACTTGGCACAATAATGTAGTTCGAAGTTCTATCGCTATATATTCTATCCTATTGAAGTAGCCCCATGCGAAGACTGACGAGAATCACTTTCATTTGAAAGGGGTTGCCAAGCTTCCAAAAAACTACTAGTTAAATGAAATCTCAGCAAACATTTTTTCACCCAATCTTGATGACACTTCCATTTAATGATCAGTACACCAATCCAACTTGGCTCACCAAATTTCGTTCTTCTAGGTTAAACCATTCCTTTGCAGTAACCGTTTTCATGTTTAGTTTCACTCTCTTTTCTCCTATATGGATACATGTAGTTGGAACTCTGAATCAAACACGGTTCGGGCTAGCTCTTTGATACTTGGCACAATAATATAGTTCGAAGTTCTATCGCTATGGTTTGTGTCCTATTGAAGTAGCCCCAAGCAGAGACTGACCAGAATCACTTCATTGAAAGGGGTTGCCAAGCTTCCAAAAAACTACGAGTTAAATGAAATCTCAGCAAACATTTTTTCACCCAATCTTGATGATACTTCCATTTAATGATCAGTACACCAATCCACTTGGCTCACCAAATTTCGTTCTTCTAGGTTAAACCGTTTCTTTGCAGTAACCCTTTTCATGTTTAGGTTTCACTCTGTTTTCTCCTATATGGATACATGCAGTTGGAACTCTAAATCAACACGGTTTGTGCAAGCTCTTTGAAACTTGGCATAATAATGTAGTTAAAAGTTCTATCGCTCTGGTTTGTGTTCTATTGAAGTAGCCCCAAGCAGAGACTGACGAGAATCACTTTCATTGAAAGGGGTTGCCAAGCTTCCAAAAAACTACGAGTATCCTGAAATCTCAGAAAACATTTTTCACCCCATCTTGATGATACTTCCATTTAATGATCAGTACACCAATCCCACTTGGCTCACCAAATTTCGTTCTTCTAGGTTAAACCGTTACTTTGCAGTAACCGTTTTCATGTTTAGGTTTCACTCTTTTTTCTCCTATATGGATACATGTAGTTGGAACTCTAAATCAAACACGGTTTGTGCTAGCTCTTTGAAACTTGGCTGAATAATGTAGTTCCAAGTTCAATGGCTATGGTTTGTGTCCTATTGAAGTAGCCACAAGCAGAGACTGACGAGAATCACTTTCATTGAAAGGGGTTGCCAAGCTTCCAAAAAACTACTAGTTAAATGAAATCTCAGCAAACGTTTTTTCACCCAATCTTGATGACACTTCCATTTAATGATCAGTACACCAATCCCACTTGGCTCACCAAATTTCGTTCTTCTAGGTTAAACCGTTCCTTTGCAGTAACCGTTTTCATGTTTAGGTTTTCACTCTGTTTTCTCCTATATGGATACATGCAGTTGGAACTCTAAATCAAACATGGTTTGTGCTAGCTCTTTAAAACTTGGCACAATAATGTAGTTCCAAGTTCTATCGCTATGCTTTGTGTCCTATTGTAGTAGCCCCAAGCAGAGACTGACGAGAATCACTTTCATTGAAAGGGTTGCCAAGCTTCAAAAAAACTACGAGTTTCCTGAAATCTCAGCAAACATTTTTTCACCCCATCTTGATGATACTTCCATTTAATGATCAGTACACCAATCCCACTTGGCTCACCAAATTTCGTTCTTCTAGGTTAAAACGTTCCATTCCAGTAACCGTTTTCATGTTTAGGTTTCACTCTGTTTTCTCCTATATGGTTACATGTAGTTGGAACTCTAACTCAAACACGGTTTGTGCTAGCTCTTTGAAACATGACACAATAATGAAGTTCGAAGTTCTATCGCGAAGGTTTGTGTGCTATTGAACTAGCCCCAAGCAGAGACTGACGAGAATCACTTTCATTGAAAGGGGTTGCCAAGCTTCCAAAAAAACTACTAGTTAAATGAAATCTCAGCAAACATTTTTCACCCAATCTTGATGATACTTCCGTTTAATGATCAGTACACCAATCCCACTTGGCTCACCAAATTTCGTTCTTCTAGGTTAAACCGTTCCTTTGCAGTAACCGTTTTCATGTTTAGGTTTCACTCTGTTTTCTCCTATATGCATACATGTAGTTGGAACTCTAAATCAAACACGGTTTGTGCTAGCTCTTTGAAACTCTGCACAATAATATAGTTCCAAGTTCTATCGCTATGGTTTGTGTCCTATTGAAGTAGCCCCAAGCAGAGACTGACGAGATCACTTTCATTGAAAGGGCTTGCCAAGCTTCCAAAAACTACGAGTTTCCTGAAATCTCAGTAAACATTTTTTCACCCATCTTGATGATACTTCCATTTAATGATCAGTACACCAACCCACTTGTCTCACCAAATTTCGTTCTTCTAGGTCAAACCGTTCCTTTGCAGTAACCCTTTTCATGTTTAGGTTTCACTCTGTTTTCTCCTATATGGATACATGTAGTTGGAACTCTAAATCAAACACGGTTTGTGCTAGCTCTTTGAAACTTGGCACAATAATGTAGTTCCAAGTTCTATCGCTATGGTTTGTGTCCTATTGAAGTAGCCCCAAGCAGAGACTGACGAGAATCACTTACATTGAAAGGGGTTGCCATGCTTTCCAAAAAACTGCTAGTTAAATGAAATCTCAGCAAACATTTTTTCACCCAATCTTGATGACACTTCCATTTAATGATCAGTACACCAATCCCACTTGTCTCACCAAATTTCGTTCTTCTAGGTTAAACCGTTCCTTTGCAGTAACCGTTTTCATGTTTAGGTTTCACTCTGTTTTCTCCTAAATGGATACATGTAGTTGGACTCTAAATCAAAACACGGTTTTTGCTAGCTCTTTGCAACTTGGCACAATAATGTAGTTCCAAGATCTATCGCTATGGTTTGTGTCCTATTGAAGTAGCCCCAAGCAGAGACTGATGAGAATCACTTTAATTGAAAGGGGTTTCCAAGCTTCCAAAAAACTACGAGTTTCCTGAAATCTCAGCAAATATTTTTTCACCCAATCTTCATGATACTTCCATTTAATGATCAGTACACGAATCCCACTTGGCTCACCAAATTTCATTCTTCTAGGTTAAACCGTTCCTTTGCAGTAACCGTTTTCATGTTTAGGTTTCACTTTGTTTTCTCCTATATGGATACATGTAGTTGGAACTCTAAATCAAACACGGTTTGTTCTAGCTCTGTGAAACTTGGCACAATAATGTAGTTCCAAGTTCTATCGCTATGGTTTGTGTCCTATTGAAGTAGCCCCAAGCAGAGACTGACGAGAATCACTTCCATTGAAAGGGGTTGCCAAGCTTCCAAAAAACTACGAGTTTCCTGAAATCTCAGCAAACATTTTTCACCCAATCTTGATGATACTTCCATTTAATGATCAGTACACCAATCCCACTTGGCTCACCAAATTTCGTTCTTCTAGGTTACACCGTTCCTTTCCAGTAACCGTTTTCATGTTTAGGTTTCACTCTGTTTTCTCCTATATGGTTACATGTAGTTGGAACTCTAACTCAAACACGGTTTGTGCTAGCTCCTTTAAACTTGACACATTAATGAAGTTCGAATTTCTATCGTGAAGGTTTGTGTCCGATTGAACTAGCCCCAAGCAGAGACTGACGAGAATCACTTTCATTGAAAGGGGTTTACAAGCTTCCAAAAAACTACGAGTTTCCTGAAATCTCAGCAAACATTTTTTCACCCAATCTTGATGACACTTCCATTTAATGATCAGTACACCAATCCCACTTGGCTCACCAAATTTCGTTCTTCTAGGTTAAACCGTTCCTTTGCAGTAACCGTTTTCATGTTTAGGTTTCACTCTGTTTTCTCCTATATGGATACATGTAGTTGGAACTCTAAATCAAACACGGTTTGTGCTAGCTCTTTGTAACTTGGCAAAATAATGTAGTTCCAAGTTCTATCGCTATGGTTTGTGTCCTATTGAAGTAGCCCCCAGCAGAGACTGACGAGAATCACTTTCATTGAAAGGGGTTCCCAAGCTTCCAAAAAACTACGAGTTTCCTGAAATCTCAGCAAACATTTTTTCACCCCATCTTGATGATACTTCCATTAAATGATCAGTACACCAATCCCACTTGGCTCACCAAATTTCGTTCTTCTAGGTTACACCGTTCCTTTCCAGTAACCGTTTTCATGTTTAGGTTTCACTCTGTTTTCTTCTATATGGTTACATGTAGTTGGAACTCTAACTCAAACACGGTTTGTGCTAGCTCCTTTAAACTTGACACATTAATGAAGTTCGAATTTCTATCGTGAAGGTTTGTGTCCGATTGAACTAGCCCCAAGCAGAGACTGACGAGAATCACTTTCATTGAAAGGGGTTTACAAGCTTCCAAAAAACTACGAGTTTCCTGAAATCTCAGCAAACATTTTTTCACCCAATCTTGATGACACTTCCATTTAAAGATCAGTACACCAATCCCACTTGGCTCACCAAATTTCGTTCTTCTAGGTTAAACCGTTCCTTTGCAGTAACCGTTTTCATGTTTAGGTTTCACTCTGTTTTCTCCTATATGGATACATGTAGTTGGAACTCTAAATCAAACACGGTTTGTGCTAGCTCTTTGTAACTTGGCAAAATAATGTAGTTCCAAGTTCTATCGCTATGGTTTGTGTCCTATTGAAGTAGCCCCCAGCAGAGACTGACGAGAATCACTTTCATTGAAAGGGGTTGCCAAGCTTCCAAAAAACTACGAGTTTCCTGAAATCTCAGCAAACATTTTTTCACCCCATCTTGATGATACTTCCATTTAATGATCACTACACCAATCTCACTTGGCTAAACAAATTTCGTTCTTCTAGGTTAAACCGTTCCTTTGCAGTAACCGTTTTCATGTTTAGGTTTCACTCTGTTTTCTCCTATATGGATACATGTATTTGGAACTCTAAATCAAACACGGTTTGTGTTAGCTCTTTGAAACTTGGCACAATAATATAGTTCCAAGTTCTATCACTATGGTTTGTGTCCTCTTGAAGTAGCCCCAAGCAGAGACTGAAGAGAATCACTTTCATTGAAAGGGGTTGCCAAGCTTCTAAAAAACTACGAGTTTCCTGAAATCTCAGCAAACATTTTTTCACCCAATCTTGATGATACTTTCATTTAATGATCAGTACACGAATCCCACTTGGCTCACCAAATTTCGTTCTTCTTGGTGAAACCGTTCCTTTGCAGTAACCGTTTTCATGTTTAGGTTTCACTCTGTTTTCTCCTATATGGATACATGTAGTTGGAACTCTAAATCAAACACGGTTTGCGCTAGCTCTTTGAAACTTGGCACAATAATGTAGTTCCAAGTTCTATCGCTATGGTTTGTGTCCTATTGAAGTAGCCCAAGCAGAGATTGACGAGAATAACTTTCATTGAAAGGGCTTGCCAAGCATCCAAAAAACTACGAGTTTCCTGAAATATCAGCAAACATTTTTCACCCAATCTTGATGATACTTTCATTTAATGATCAGTACACGAATCCCACTTTGCTCACCAAATTTCGTTCTTCTACGTTAAACCGTTCCTTTGCAGTAACCGTTTTCATGTTTAGGTTTCACTCTGTTTTCTCCTATATGGATACATGTAGTTGGAACTCTAAATCAAACACGGTTTGTGCTAGCTCTTTGAAACTTCGCACAATAATGTAGTTCCATGTTCTATCGCTATGGTTTGTGTCCTATTGAAATAGCCCCAAGCAGAGACTGACGAGAATCACTTTCATTGAAGGGGTTGAAAATCTTCCAAAAAACTACGAGTTTCCTGAAATCTCAGCAAAATTTTTTTCACCCCATCTTGATGATACTTCCATTTAATGATCAGTACACCAATCCCACTTGGCTCACCAAATTTCGTTCTTCTAGGTTAAACCGTTCCTTTGCAGTAACCGTTTTCATGTTTAGGTCTGACTCTGTTTTCTCCTATATGTAACATGTAGTTGGAACTCTAAATCAAACACGATTTGTGCTAGCGCATTGAAACTTGGCACAATAATACATTTCCAAGTTCTATCGCTATGGTTTGTGTCCTATTGAAATAGCCCCAAGCAGAGACTGACGAGAATCACTTTCATTGAAAGGGGTTGCCAAGCTTCCAAAAAACTACGAGTTTCCTGAAATCTCAGCAAACATTTTTTCACCCAATCTTGATGATACTTGCAGGTAATGATCAGTACACCAATCCCACTTGGCTCACCAAATTTCGTTCTTCTAGGTCAAACCGTTCCTTTGCAGTAACCGTTTTCATGTTTAGGTTTCACTCTGTTTTCTCCTATATGGATACATGTCGTTGGAACTCTAAATCAAACACGGTTTGTGCTATCTCTTTGAAACTTTGCACAATAATGTAGTTCAAAGTTCTATCGCTATGGTTTGTGTCCTATTGAAGTAGCCCCAAGCAGAGACTGACGAGAATCACTTTCATTGAAGGGGTTTCCAAGCTTCCAAAAACTACGAGTTTCCTGAAATCTCAGCAAACATTTTTTCACCCAATCTTGATGATACTTCCATTTAATGATCAGTACACCAATCCCACTTGGCTCACCAAATTTCGTTCTTCTAGGTTGAACAGTTTCTTTGCAGTAACCGTTTTCATGTTTAGGTTTCTCTCTGTTTTCTCCTATATGGATACATGTAGTTGGAACTCTAAATCAAACACGGTTTGTGCTAGCTCTTTGAAACTTGGCACAATAATGTAGTTCCAAGTTCTATCGCTATGGTTTGTGTCCTATTGAAGTAGCCCCAAGCAGAGACTGACGAGAATCACTTTCATTGAAGGGGTTGAAAATCTTCCAAAAAACTACGAGTTTCCTGAAATCTCAGCAAACTTTTTTTCACCCCATCTGTATGATACTTCCATTTAATGATCAGTACACCAATCCCACTTGGCTCACCAATTTCGTTCTTCTAGGTTAAACCGTTCCTTTGCAGTAACCGTTTTCATGTTTAGGTTTCACTCTGTTTTCTCCTATATGTAACATGTAATTGGAACTCTAAATCAAACACAATTTGTGCTAGCGCTTTGAAACTTGGCACAATAATACATTTCCAAGTTCTATCGCTATGGTTTTGTGTCCTATTGAAATAGCCCCAAGCAGAGACTGACGAGAATCACTTTCATTGAAAGGGGTTGCCAAGCTTCCAAAAACTACGAGTTTCCTGAAATCTCAGCAAACATTTTTTCACCCAATCTTGATGATACTTGCAGGTAATGATCAGTACACCAATCCCACTTGGCTCACCAAATTTCGTTCTTCTAGGTCAAACCGTTCCTTTGCAGTAACCGTTTTCATGTTTAGGTTTCACTCTGTTTTCTCCTATATGGATACATGTAGTTGGAACTCTAAATCAACACGGTTTGTGCTAGCTCTTTGAAACTTGGCACAATAATGTAGTTCCAAGTTCTATCGCTATGGTTTGTGTCCTATTGAAGTAGCCCCAAGCAGAGACTGACGAGAATCACTTTCATTGAAGGGGTTTCCAAGCTTCCAAAAAACTACGAGTTTCCTGAAATCTCAGCAAACATTTTTTCACCCCATCTTGATGATACTTCCATTTAATAATCAGTACACCAATCCCACTTGGCTCACCAAATTTCGTTCTTCTAGGTTAAACCGTTCCTTTGCAGTAACCGTTTTCATGTTTAGGGTTCACTCTGTTTTCTCCTATATGGATACATGTAGTTGGAACTCTAAATCAAACATGGTTTGTGCTAGCTCTTTGAAACTTCGCACAATAATGTAGTTCCATGTTCTATCGCTATGGTTTGTGTCCTATTGAAGTAGCCCCAAGCAGAGACTGACGAGAATAACTTTCATTGAAAGGGCTTGCCAAGCATCCAAAAAACTACGAGTTTCCTGAAATATCAGCAAACATTTTTTCACCCAATATTGATGATACTTGCAGATAATGATAAGTACACCAATCCCACTTGGCTCACCAAATTTCGTTCTTCTAGGTTAAACCGTTCCTTTGCAGTAACCGTTTTCATGTTTAGGTTTCACTCTGTTTTCTCCTATATGGATACATGTAGTTGGAACTCTAAATCAAACACGGTTTGTGCTAGCTCTTTGAAACTTCGCACAATAATGTAGTTCCATGTTCTATCGCTATGGTTTGTGTCCTATTGAAATAGCCCCAAGCAGAGACTGACGAGAATCACTTTCATTGAAAGGGGTTGCCAAGCTTCAAAAAACTACGAGTTTCCTGGAATCTCAGCAAACATTTTTTCACCCCATCTTGATGATACTTCCATTTAATGATCAGTACACCAATCCCACTTGGCTCACCACACTTCATTCTTCTAGGTTAAACCGTTCCTTTGCAGTAACCGTTTTCATGTTTAGGTTTCACTCTGTTTTCTCCTATATGGATACGTGTAGTTGGAACTCTAAATAAAACACGGTTTGTGCTAGCTCTTTGAAACTTGGCACAATAATGTAGTTCCAAGTTCTATCGCTATGGTTTGTGTCCTATTGAAGTAGCCCCAAGCAGAGACTGACGAGAATCACTTTCATTGAAAGGGGTTGCCAAGCTTCCAAAAAACTACGAGTTTCCTGAAATCTCAGCAAACATTTTTTCACCCAATTCTTGATGATACTTCCATTTAATGATCAGTTCACCAATCCCACTTGGCTCACCAAATTTCGTTCTTCTAGGTTGAACCGTTCCTTTGCAGTAACCGTTTTCATGTTTAGGTTTCACTCTGTTTTCTGCTATATGGTTACATGTCGTTGGAACTCTAAATCAAACACGGTTTGGTGCTAGCTCTTTGAAACTTGGCACAATAATGTAGTTCCAAGTTCTATCGCTATGGTTTGTGTCCTATTGAAGTAGCCCCAAGCAGAGACTGACGAGAATCACTTTCATTGAAGGGGTTGAAAATCTTCCAAAAAACTACGAGTTTCCTGAAATCTCAGCAACATTTTTTCACCCAATCTTGATGATACTTTCATTTAATGATCAGTACACCAATCCACTTGGCTCACCAAATTTCGTTCTTCTAGTTTAATCCGTTCCTTTGCAGTAACCGTTTTCATGTTTAGGTTTCACTCTGTTTTCTGCTATATGGTTACATGTAGTTGGAACTCTAAATCAAACACGGTTTGTGCTAGCTCTTTGAAACTTGGCACAATAATGTAGTTCCAAGTTCTATCGCTATGCTTTGTGTCCAATTGAAGTAGCCCCAAGAAGAGACTGATGAGAATCACTCTCATTGAAAGGGGTTGCCAAGCTTCAAAAAAACTACGAGTTTCCTGATCCCACTTGGCTCACCAAATTTCGTTCTTCTGGGTTAAACCGTTCCTTTGCAGTAACCGTTTTCATGTTTAGGTTTCACTCTGTTTTCTCCTATATGGATACATGTCGTTGGAACTCTAATCAAACACGGTTTGTGCTATCTCTTTGAAACTTGGCACAATAATGTAGTTCCAAGTTCTATCGCTATGGTTTGTGTCCTATTGAAGTAGCCCCAAGAGGAGACTGACGAGGATCACTTTCGATGAAAGGGGTTGCCAAGCTTCCAAAAAACTACGAGTTTCCTGAAATCTCAGCAAACCTTTTATCACCCCCTCTTGATGATACTTCCATTTAATGATCAGTACACCAGTCTCACTTGGCTCACCAAATTTCATTCTTCTAGGTTAAACCGTTCCTTTGCAGTAACCGTTTTCATGTTTAGGTTTCACTCTGTTTTCTCCTATATGGATACATGTTGTTGGAACTCTAAATCAAACACGGTTTGTGCTAGCTCTTTGAAACTTGGCACAATAATGTAGTTCCAAGTTCTATCGCTATGGTTTGTGTCCTATTGAAGTAGCCCCAAGCAGAGACTGACGAGAATCACTTTCATTGAAAGGGGTTGCGAAGCTTCCAAAAAACTACGAGTTTCCTGAAATCTCAGCAAACATGTTTTCACCCAATCTTGATGACACTTGCAGGTAATGATCAGTACACCAATCCCACTTGGCTCACCAAATTTCGTTCTTCTTGGTGAAACCGTTCCTTTGCAGTAACCGTTTCATGTTTAGGTTTCACTCTGTTTTCTCCTATATGGTTACATGTAGTTGGAACTCTAAATCAAACACGATTTGTGCTAGCGCTTTCAAACTTGGCACAATAATATAGTTCCAAGTTCTATCGCTATGGTTTGTGTCCTATTGAAGTAGCCCCAAGCAGAGAATGACGAGAATCACTTTCATTGAAAGGGGTTGCCAAGTTTCCAAAAAACTACGAGTATCCTGAAATCTCTGCAATCATTTTTTCACCCCATCTTGATGATATTTCCATTTAATGATCAGTACACCAGTCTCACTTGGCTCACCAAATTTCATTCTTCTAGGTTAAACCGTTCCTTTGCAGTAACCGTTTTCATGTTTAGGTTTCACTCTGTTTCTCCTATATGGATACATGTTGTTGGAACTCTAAATCAAACACGGTTTGTGCTAGCTCTTTGAAACTTGGCACAATAATGTAGTTCCAAGTTCTATCGCTATGGTTTGTGTCCTATTGAAGTAGCCCCAAGCAGAGACTGACGAGAATCACTTTCATTGAAAGGGGTTGCCAAGTTTCCAAAAAAACTACGAGTTTCCTGAAATCACAGCAAACATGTTTTCACCCAATCTTGATGACACTTGCAGGTAATGATCAGTACACCAATCCCACTTGGCTCACCAAATTTCGTTCTTCTTGGTGAAACCGTTCCTTTGCAGTAACCGTTTTCATGTTTAGGTTTCACTCTGTTTTCTCCTATATGGATACATGTATTTGGAACTCTAAATCAAACACGGTTTGTGTTAGCTCTTTGAAACTTGGCACAATAATGTAGTTCCAAGTTCTATCGCTATGGTTTGTGTCCTATTGAAGTATCCCCAAGCAGAGACTGCCAAGAATCACTTTCATTGAAACGGGTTGCCAAGCTTCCAAAAAACTACTAGTTAAATGAAATCTCAGGAAGCATTTTTTCACCCCATCTTGATGATACTTCCATTTAATGATCAGTACACCAATCCCACTTGGCTCACCAAATTTCGTTCTTCTAGGTTAAACCATTCCTTTGCAGTAACCGTTTTCATGTTTAGGTTTCACTCTGTATTCTCCTATATGGATACAGGTAGTTGGAACTCTAAATCAAACGCGATTTGTGCTAGCTCTTTGAAACATGGCACAATAATGTAGTTCCAAGTTCAATCGCTATGGTTTGTGTCCTATTGAAGTAGCCCCAAGCAGAGACTGACGAGAATCACTTTCATTGATAGGGGTTGCCAAGCTTCCAAAAAACTACGAGTTTCCTGAAATCTCAGCAAACATTTTTTCACCCAATCTTGATGATATTTCCATTTAAGGATCAGTACACCAATCCCACTTGGCTCACCACACTTCATTCTTCTAGGTCAAACCGTTCCTTTGCAGTAACCGTTTTCATATTTAGGTTTCACTCTGTTTTCTCCTATATGGATACATGTAGTTGGAACTCTAAATCAAACACGGTTTATGCTAGCTCTTTGAAACTTGGCAAAATAATGTAGTTCCAAGTTCTATCGCTATGGTTTGTGTCCTATTGAAGTAGCCCCAAGCAGAGACTGACGAGAATCACTTTCATTGAAGGGGTTGAAAATCTTCCAAAAAACTACGAGTTTCCTGAAATCTCAGCAAACTTTTTTTCACCCAATCTTGATGATACTTCCATTTAATGATCAGTACACCAATCCCACTTGGCTCACCAAATTTCGTTCTTCTAGGTTAAACCGTTCCTTTGCAGTAACCGTTTTCATGTTTAGGTTTGACTCTGTTTTCTCCTATATGTAACATGTAGTTGGAACTCTAAATCAAACACGATTTGTGCTAGCGCTTTGAAACTTGGCACAATAATACATTTCCAAGTTCTATCGCTATGGTTTGTGTCCTTTTGAGGTAGCCCCAAGCAGAGACTGACGAGAATCACTTTCATTGAAGGGGTTTCCAAGCTTCCAAAAAACTACGAGTTTCCTGAAATCTCAGCAAACATTTTTTCACCCCATCTTGATGATATTTCCATTTAATGATCAGTACACCAATACCACTTGGCTCACCAAATTTCGTTCTTCTAGGTTAAACCGTTCCTTTGCAGTAACCGTTTTCATGTTTAGGTTTCACTCTGTTTTCTCCTATATGGTTATATGTATTTGGAACTCTAAATCAAACACGGTTTGTGCTAGCTCTTTGAAACTTGGCACAATAATGTAGTTCCAAGTTCTATCGCAATGGTTTGTGTCCACTTGAAGTAGCCCCAAGCAGAGACTGACGAGAATCACTTTCATTGAAAGGGGTTGCCAAGCTTCCAAAAAAACTACGAGTTTCCTGAAATCTCAGCAAACATTTTTTCACCCAATCTTGATGATACTTGCAGGTAATGATCAGTACACCAATACCACTTGGCTCACCAAATTTCGTTCTTCTAGGTTAAACCGTTCCTTTGCAGTAACCGTTTTCATGTTTAGGTTTCACTCTGTTTTCTCCTATATGGATACATGTCGTTGGAACTCTAAATAAAACACGGTTTGTGCTAGCTCTTTGAAACTTGGCACAATAATGTAGTTCCAAGTTCTATCGCTATGGTTTGTGTCCTATTGAAGTAGCCCCAAGAGGAGACTGACGAGGATCACTTTCGATGAAAGGGGTTGCCAAGCTTCCAAAAAACTACGAGTTTCCTGAAATCTCAGCAAACCTTTTATCACCCCGTCTTGATGATACTTCCATTTAATGATCAGTACACCAGTCTCACTTGGCTCACCAAATTTCATTCTTCTAGGTTAAACCGTTCCTTTGCAGTAACCGTTTCATGTTTAGGTTTCACTCTGTTTTCTCCTATATGGATACATGTTTTTGGAACTCTAAATCAAACACGGTTTGTGCTAGCTCTTTGAAACTTGGCACAATAATGTAGTTCCAAGTTCTATCGCTATGGTTTGTGTCCTATTGAAGTAGCCCCAAGCAGAGACTGACGAGAATCACTTTCATTGAAAGGGGTTGCGAAGCTTCCAAAAAACTACGAGTTTCCTGAAATCTCAGCAAACATGTTTTCACCCAATCTTGATGACACTAGCTGGTAATGATCAGTACACCAATCCCACTTGGCTCACCAAATTTCATTCTTCTTGGTGAAACCGTTCCTTTGCAGTAACCGTTTTCATGTTTAGGTTTCACTCTGTTTTCTCCTATATGGATACATGTAGTTGGAACTCTAAATCAAACACGATTTGTGCTAGCGCTTTCAAACTTGGCACAATAATATAGTTCCAAGTTCTATCGCTATGGTTTGTGTCCTATTGAAGTAGTCCCAAGCAGAGACTGACGAGAATCACTTTCATTGAAAGGGGTTGCCAAGCTTCCAAAAAACTACTAGTTAAATGAAATCTCAGGAAGCATTTTTTCACCCCATCTTGATGATACTTCCATTTAATGATCACTACACCAATCCCACTTGGCTCACCAAATTTCGTTCTTCTAGGTTAAACCATCCCTTTGCAGTAACCGTTTTCATGTTTAGGTTTGACTCTGTTTTCTCCTATATGTAACATGTAGTTGGAACTCTAAATCAAACACGATTTGTGCTAGCGCTTTGAAACTTGGCACAATAATACATTTCCAAGTTCTATCGCTATGGTTTGTGTCCTATTGAGGTAGCCCCAAGCAGAGACTGACGAGAATCACTTTCATTGAAGGGGTTTCCAAGCTTCCAAAAAACTACGAGTTTCCTGAAATCTCAGCAAACATTTTTTCACCCCATCTTGATGATATTTCCATTTAATGATCAGTACACCAATACCACTTGGCTCACCAAATTTCGTTCTTCTAGGTTAAACCGTTCCTTTGCAGTAACCGTTTTCATGTTTAGGTTTCACTCTGTTTTCTCCTATATGGTTATATGTATTTGGAACTCTAAATCAAACACGGTTTGTGCTAGCTCTTTGAAACTTGGCACAATAATGTAGTTCCAAGTTCTATCGCTATGGTTTGTGTCCACTTGAAGTAGCCCCAAGCAGAGACTGACGAGAATCACTTTCATTGAAAGGGGTTGCCAAGCTTCCAAAAAAACTACGAGTTTCCTGAAATCTCAGCAAACATTTTTTCACCCAATCTTGATGATACTTGCAGGTAATGATCAGTACACAAGTACCACTTGGCTCACCAAATTTCGTTCTTCTAGGTTAAACCGTTCCTTTGCAGTAACCGTTTTCATGTTTAGGTTTCACTCTGTTTTCTCCTATATGGATACATGTATTTGGAACTCTAAATCAAACACGGTTTGTGTTAGCTCTTTGAAACTTGGCACAATAATATAGTTCCAAGTTCTATCGCTATGGTTTGTGTCCTCTTGAAGTAGCCCCAAGCAGAGACTGACGAGAATCACTTTCATTGAAAGGGGTTGAAAAGCTTCTAAAAAACTACGAGTTTCCTGAAATCTCAGCAAACATTTTTTCACCCAATCTTGATGATACTTTCATTTAATGATCAGTACACGAATCCCACTTGGCTCACCAAATTTCGTTCTTCTAAGTTTAACCGTTCCTTTGCAGTAACCGTTTTCATGTTTAGGTTTCACTCTGTTTTCTCCTGTATGGATACATGTATTTGTAACTCTAAATCAAACACGGTTTGCGCTCGCTCTTTGAAACTTGGCACAATAATGTAGTTCCAATTTTATCGCTATGGTTTGTGTCCTATTGAAGTAGCCCCAAGCAGAGACTGACGAGAATCACTTTCATTGAAAGGGGTTGCCAAGCTTCCAAAAAAACTACGAGTTTCCTGAAATCTCAGCAAACATTTTTTCACCCAATCTTGATGATACATGCAGGTAATGATCAGTACACCAATACCACTTGGCTCACCAAATTTCGTTCTTCTAGGTTAAACCGTTCCTTTGCAGTAACCGTTTTCATGTTTAGGTTTCACTCTGTTTTCTCCTATATGGATACATGTATTTGGAACTCTAAATCAAACACGGTTTGTGTTAGCTCTTTGAAACTTGGCACAATAATATAGTTCCAAGTTCTATCGCTATGGTTTGTGTCCTCTTGAACTAGCCCCAAGCAGAGACTGACGAGAATCACTTTCATTAAAAGGGGTTGAAAAGCTTCTAAAAAACTACGAGTTTCCTGAAATCTCAGCAAACATTTTTTTCACCCAATCTTGATGATACTTTCATTTAATGATCAGTACACGAATCCCACTTGGCTCACCAAATTTCGTTCTTCTAGGTTTAACCGTTCCTTTGCAGTAACCGTTTTCATGTTTAGGTTTCACTCTGTTTTCTCCTATATGGATAAATGTAGTTGGAACTCTAAATCAAACACGGTTTGCGCTAGCTCTTTGAAACTTGGCACAATAATGTACTTCCAACTTCTATCGCTATGGTTTGTGTCCTATTGAAGTAGCCCCAAGCCGAGACTGACGAGAATCACTTTCATTGAAAGGGGTTGCCAAGCTTCCAAAAAACTACTAGTTAAATGAAATCTCAGCAAGCATTTTTTCACCCCATCTTGATGATACTTCCATTTAATGATCACTACACCAATCCCACTTGGCTCACCAAATTTCGTTCTTCTAGGTTAAACCATTCCTTTGCAGTAACCGTTTTCATGTTTAGGTTTCACTCTGTTTTCTCCTATATGGATACAGGTAGTTGGAACTCTAAATCACACACGATTTGTGCTAGCTCTTTGAAACTTGGCACAATAATGTAGTTCCAAGTTCAATCGCTATGGTTTGTGTCCTATTGAAGTAGCCCCAAGCAGAGACTGACGAGAATCACTTTCATTGATAGGGGTTGCCAAGCTTCCAAAAAACTACGAGTTTCCTGAAATCTCAGCAAACATTTTTTCACCCAATCTTGATGATATTTCCATTTAATGATCAGTACACCAATCCCACTTGGCTCACCACACTTCATTCTTCTAGGTCAAACCGTTCCTTTGCAGTAACCGTTTTCATGTTTAGGTTTCACTCTGTTTTCTCCTATATGGATACATGTAGTTGGAACTCTAAATCAAACACGGTTTGTGCTAGCTCTTTGAAACTTGGCACAATAATGTAGTTCCAAGTTCTATCGGTATGGTTTGTGTCCTATTGAAGTAGCCCCAAGCAGAGACTGCCGAGAATCACTTTCATTGAAAGGGGTTGCCAAGCTTCCAAAAAACTACGAGTTTCCTGAATCTCAGCAAACATTTTTTCACCCCATCTTGATGATACTTCCATTTAATGATCAGTACACCAATCCCACTTGGCTCACCAAATTTCGTTCTTCTAGGTTAAACCGTTCCTTTGCAGTAACCGTTTTCATGTTTAGGTTTGACTCTGTTTTCTCCTATATGTAACATGTATTTGGAACTCTAAATCAAACACGATTTGTGCTAGCGCTTTGAAACTTGGCACAATAATATAGTTCCAAGTTCTATCGCTATGGTTTGTGTCCTATTGAAGTAGCCCCAAGCAGAGACTGACGAGAATCACTTTCATTGAAAGGGCTTGCCAAGCTTCCAAAAAACTACGAGTTTCCTGAAATATCAGCAAAAATTTTTTCACCCAATCTTGATGATACTTGCAGGTAATGATCAGTACACCAATCCCACTTGGCTCACCAAATTTCGTTCTTCTAGGTCAAACCGTTCCTTTGCAGTAACCGTTTTCATGTTTAGGTTTTACTCTGTTTTCTCCTATATGGATACATATCGTTGGAACTCTAAATCAAACACGGTTTGTGCTAGCTCTTTAAAAGTTGGCACAATAATCTAGTTCCAAGTTCTATCGCTATGGTTTGTGTCCTATTGAAGTAGTCCCAAGCAGAGACTGACGAGAATCACTTTCATTGAAAGGGATTGCCAAGCTTCCAAAAAAACTACGAGTTTCCTGAAATCTCAGCAAACATTTTTTCACCCAATCTTGATGATACTTGCAGGTCATGATCAGTACACCAATACCACTTGGCTCACCAAATTTCGTT
>NW_027553301.1:0-41783 GCF_045843805.1 Urocitellus parryii | reverse complement strand
CTACGAGTTTCCTGAAGTCTCAGGAAACATTTTTTCACCCAATCTTGATGATCCTGGAAGGTAATGATAAGTACACCAATCCCACTTGGCACTCCAAATTTCGTTCTTCTAGGTTAAACCGTTCCTTTGCAGTAACCGTTTTCAGGTTTAGGTTTCACTCTTGTTTTCTCCTTTATGGATACATGAAGTTGGAACTCTAAATCAAACACAGTTTGTGCTAGCTCTTTGAAACTTGGCACAATAATGTAGTTCCAAGTTCTATCGCTATGGTTTGTGTCCTATTGAAGTAGCCCCAAGCAGAGACTGACGAGAATCACTTTCATTGAAAGGGGTTGCCAAGCTTCCAAAAAACTACGAGTTTCCTGAAATCTCAGCAAACATTTTTTCACCCAATCTTGATGATACTGGCAGGTAATGATCAGTACACCAATCCCACTTGGCTCACCAAATTTCGTTCTTCTATCTTAAACCGTTCCTTTGCAGTAACCGTTTTCATGTTTAGAATTCACTCTGTTTTCTCCTATATGGACACATGTAGTTGGAACTCTAAATCAACCACGGTTTGTGCTAGCTCTTTGAAACTTGGCACAATAACGTAGTTCCAACTTCTATCGCTATGGTTTGTGTCCTATTGAAGTAGCCCCAAGCAGAGACTGACGAGAATCACTTTCATTGATAGGGGTTGCCAAGCTTCCAAAAAACTACGAGTTTCCTGAAATCTCAGCAAACATTTTTTTCACCCAATCTTGATGATACTGGCAGGTAATGATCAGGAAACCAATCCCACTTGCCTCACCAAATTTCGTTCATCTAGGTTAAACCATTCCTTTGCAGTAACCGTTTTCATGTTTAGGTTTCACTCTGTTTTCTCCTATATGGATACATGTAGTTGGAACTCTAAATCAAACAAGGTTTGTGCTAGCTCTTTGAAACTTGGCACAATAATGTAGTTCCAAGTTCTATCGCTACGGTTTGTGTCCTATTGAAGTAGCCCCAAGCAGAGACTGAGGAGAATCACTTTCATTGAAAGGGGTAGCCAAGCTTCCAAAAAACTACGAGTTTCCTGAAATCTCAGCAAATATTTTTTCACCCAATCTTGATGATACTGGCAGGTAATGATCAGTAAACCAATCCCACTTGGCTCACCAAATTTCGTTCTTCTAGGTTAAACCATTCCTTTGCAGTATCCGTTTTCATGTTTAGGTTTCACTCTGTTTTCTCCTATATGGATACATGTAGTTGGATCTCTAAATCAAACAAGGTTTGTGCTAGCTCTTTGAAACTTGGCACAATAATGTAGTTCCAGTTCTATCGCTATGGTTTGTGTCCTACTGAAGTAGTCCCAAGCAGAGACTGAGGAGAATCACGTTCATTGAAAATGGTTGCCAAGCTTCCAAAAAACTACGAGTTTCCTGAAATCTCAGCAAACATTTTTTCACCCAATCTTGATGATACTGGCAGGTAATGATCAGTACACCAATCCCACTTGGCTCACCAAATTTCGTTCTTCTATCTTAAACCGTTCGTTTGCAGTAACCGTTTTCATGTTTAGGTTTCACTCTGTTTTCTCCTATATGGATACATGTAGTTGGAACTCTAAATCAACCACGGTTTGTGCTAGGTCTTTGAAACTGGCACAATAACGTAGTTCCAACTTCTATCGCTATGGTTTGTTTTCTATTGAAGTAGCCCCAAGCAGAGATTGACGAGAATCACTTTCATTGAAAGGGGTTGCCAAGCTTCCAAAAAACTACGAGTTTCCTGAAGTCTCAGGAAACATTTTTTCACCCAATCTTGATGATCCTGGCAGGTAATGATAAGTACACCAATCCCACTTGGCACTCCAAATTTCGTTCTTCTAGGTTAAACCGTTCCTTTGCAGTAACCGTTTTCAGGTTTAGGTTTCACTCTTGTTTTCTCCTTTATGGATACATGAAGTTGGAACTCTAAATCAAACACAGTTTGTGCTAGCTCTTTGAAACTTGGCACAATAATGTAGTTCCAAGTTCTATCGCTATGGTTTGTGTCCTATTGAAGTAGCCCCAAGCAGAGACTGACGAGAATCACTTTCATTGAAAGGGGTTGCCAAGCTTCCAAAAAACTACGAGTTTCCTGAAATCTCAGCAAACATTTTTTCACCCAATCTTGATGATACTGGCAGGTAATGATCAGTACACCAATCCCACTTGGCTCACCAAATTTCGTTCTTCTATCTTAAACCGTTCCTTTGCAGTAACCGTTTTCATGTTTAGAATTCACTCTGTTTTCTCCTATATGGACACATGTAGTTGGAACTCTAAATCAACCACGGTTTGTGCTAGCTCTTTGAAACTTGGCACAATAACGTAGTTCCAACTTCTATCGCTATGGTTTGTGTCCTATTGAAGTAGCCCCAAGCAGAGACTGACGAGAATCAGTTTCATTGAAAGGGGTTGCCAAGCTTCCAAAAAACTTCGAGTTTCCTGAAATCTCAGCAAACATTTTTTCACCCAATCTTGATGATACTGGCAGGTAATGATCAGAACACCAATCCCACTTGGCTCACCAAATTTCGTTCTTCTAGGTTAAACCGTTCCTTTGCAGTAACAGTTTTCATTTTTAGGTTTCACTCTGTTTTCTCCTATATGGATACATGTAGTTGGAACTCTAAATCAAACAAGGTTTGTGCTAGCTCTTTGAAACTTGGCACAATAATGTAGTTCCAAGTTCTATCGCTACGGTTTGTGTCCTATTGAAGTAGCCCCAAGCAGAGACTGAGGAGAATCACTTTCATTGAAAGTGGTAGCCAAGCTTCCAAAAAACTACGAGTTTCCTGAAATCTCAGCAAACATTTTTTCACCCAATCTTGATGATACTGGCAGGTAATGATCAGTAAACCAATCCCACTTGGCTCACCAAATTTCGTTCTTCTAGGTTAAACCATTCCTTTGCAGTATCCGTTTTCATGTTTAGGTTTCACTCTGTTTTCTCCTATATGGATACATGTAGTTGGAACTCTAAATCAAACAAGGTTTGTGCTAGCTCTTTGAAACTTGGCACAATAATGTAGTTCCAGTTCTATCGCTATGGTTTGTGTCCTACTGAAGTAGTCCCAAGCAGAGACTGAGGAGAATCACGTTCATTGAAAATGGTTGCCAAGCTTCCAAGAAACTACGAGTTTCCTGAAATCTCAGCAAACATTTTTTCACCCAATCTTGATGATACTGGCAGGTAATGATCAGTACACCAATCCCACTTGGCTCACCAAATTTCGTTCTTCTAGATTAGACCGTTCATTTGCAGTAACCGTTTTCATGTTTAGGTTTCACTCTGTTTTCTCCTATATGGATACATGTAGTTGGAACTCTAAATCAACCACGGTTTGTGCTAGCTCTTTGAAACTGGCACAATAACGTAGTTCCAACTTCTATCGCTATGGTTTGTGTCCTATTGAAGTAGCCCCAAGCAGAGATTGACGAGAATCACTTTCATTGAAAGGGGTTGCCAAGCTTCCAAAAAACTACGAGTTTCCTGAAATCTCAGGAAACATTTTTTCACCCAATCTTGATGATCCTGGCAGGTAATGATAAGTACTCCAATCCCACTTGGCTCAACAAATTTCGTTCTTCTAGGTTAAACCGTTCGTTTGCAGTAACCGTTTTCAGGTTTAGGTTTCACTCTTGTTTTCTCCTTTATGAATACATGAAGTTGGAACTCTAAATCAAACACAGTTTGTGCTAGCTCTTTGAAACTTGGCACAATAATGTAGTTCCAAGTTCTATCGCTATGGTTTGTGTCCTATTGAAGTAGCCCCAAGCAGAGACTGACGAGAATCACTTTCATTGACAGGGGTTGCCAAGCTTCCAAAAAACTACGAGTTTCCTGAAATCTGAGCAAACATTTTTTCACCCAATCTTGATGATACTGGCAGGTAATGATCAGTACACCAATCCCACTTGGCTCACCAAATTTCGTTCTTCTATCTTAAACCGTTCCTTTGCAGTAACCGTTTTAATGTTTAGGTTTCACTCTGTTTTCTCCTATATGGACACATGTATTTGGAACTCTAAATCAACCACGGTTGTGCTAGCTCTTTGAAACTTGGCACAATAACGTAGTTCCAACTTCTATCGCTATGGTTTGTGTCCTATTGAAGTAGCCCCAAGCAGAGACTGACGAGAATCAGTTTCATTGAAAGGGGTTGCCAAGCTTCCAAAAAACTACGAGTTTCCTGAAATCTCAGCAAACATTTTTTCACCCAATCTTGATGATACTGGCAGGTAATGATCAGAACACCAATCCCACTTGGCTCACCAAATTTCGTTCTTCTAGGTTAAACCGTTCCTTTGCAATAACAGTTTTCATTTTTAGGTTTCACTCTGTTTTCTCCTATATGGATACATGTAGTTGGAACTCTAAATCAAACACGGTTTGTGCTAGCTCTTTGAAACTTGGCACAATAATGTAGTTCCAAGTTCTATTGCTATGGTTTGTGTCCTATTGAAGTAGCCCCAAGCAGAGACTGAGGAGAATCACTTTCATTGAAAGGGGTAGCCAAGCTTCCAAAAAACTACGAGTTTCCTGAAATCTCAGCAAACATTTTTTCACCCAATCTTGATGATACTGGCAGGTAATGATCAGTAAACCAATCCCACTTGGCTCACCAAATTTCGTTCTTCTAGGTTAAACCATTCCTTTGCAGTATCCGTTTTCATGTTTAGGTTTCACTCTGTTTTCTCCTATATGGATACATGTAGTTGGAACTCTAAATCAAACAAGGTTTGTGCTAGCTCTTTGAAACTTGGCACAATAATGTAGTTCCAGTTCTATCGCTATGGTTTGTGTCCTACTGAAGTAGTCCCAAGCAGAGACTGAGGAGAATCACTTTCAATGAAAATGGTTGCCAAGGTTCCAAAAAACTACCAGTTTCCTGAAATCTGAGCAAACATTTTTTCACCCAATCTTGATGATACTGGCTGGTAATGATCAGTACACCAATCCCACTTGGCTCACCAAATTTCGTTCTTCTATGTTAAACCGTTCCTTGGCAATAACCACTTTCATGTTTAGGTTTCACTCTGTTTTCTCCTATATGGATACATGTATTTGGAACTCTAAATCAAACACGGTTTGTGCTAACTCTTTGAAACTTGGCACAATAATGTAGTTACAAGTTCTATCGCTACGGTTTGTGTCCTATTGAAGTAGCCCCAAGCAGAGACTGATGAGAATCACTTTCATTGAAAGGGGTTGCCAAGCTTCCAAAAAACTACGAGTTTCCTGAAATCTCAGCAAACATTTTTTCACCCAATCTTGATGATACTGGCAGGTAATGATCAGTACACCAATCCCACTTGGCTCACCAAATTTCGTTCTTCTAGATTAAACCGTTCATTTGCAGTAAATGTTTTCATGTTTAGGTTTCACTCTGTTTTCTCCTATATGGATACATGTAGTTGGAACTCTAAATCAAACACGGTTCGTGCTACCTCTTTGAAACTTGGCACAATAATGTAGTTCCAAGTTCCATCGCTACGGTTTGTGTCCTATTGAAGTAGCCCCAAGCAGAGACTGATGAGAATCACTTTCATTGAAAGGGGTTGCCAAGCTTCCAAAAAACTACGAGTTTCCTGAAATCTCAGCAAACATTTTTTCACCCAATCTTGATGATACTGGCAGGTAATGATCAGGAAACCAATCCCCACTTGCCTCACCAAATTTCGTTCATCTAGGTTAAACCATTCCTTTGCAGTAACCGTTTTCATGTTTAGGTTTCACCCTGTTTTCTCCTATATGGATACATGTAGTTGGAACTCTAAATCAAACAAGGTTTGTGCTAGCTCTTTAAAACTGGGCACAATAATGTAGTTCCAAGTTCTATCGCTACGGTTAGTGTCCTATTGAAGTAGCCCCAAGCAGAGACTGACGAGAATCACTTTCATTGAAAGGGGTTGCCAAGCTTCCAAAAAACTACGAGTTTCCTGAAATCTCAGCAGACATTTTTTCACCCAATCTTGATGATACTTGCAGGTAATGATCAGTACACCAATCCCACTTGGCTCACCAAATTTCGTTCTTCTAGCTTAAACCGTTCCTTTGCAGTAACCATTTTCATGTTTAGGTTTCACTCTGTTTTCTCCTATATGGATACATGTAGTTGGAACTCTAAATCAAACACGGTTTGTGCTAACTCTTTGAAACTTGGCACAATAATGTAGTTACAAGTTCTATCGCTACGGTTCGTGTCCAATTGAAGTAGCCCCAAGCAGAGACTGATGAGAATCACTTTCATTGAAAGGGGTTGCCAAGCTTCCAAAAAACTACGAGTTTCCTGAAATCTCAGCAAACATTTTTTCACCCAATCTTGATGATACTGGCAGGTAATGATCAGAACACCAATCCCACTTGGCTCACCAAATTTCGTTCTTCTAGGTTAAACCGTTCCTTTGCAGGAACCGTTTTCATGTTTAGGTTTCACTCTGTTTTCTCCTATATGGATACATGTAGTTGGAACTCTAAATCAAACAAGGTTTGTGCTAGCTCTTTGAAACTTGGCACAATAATGTAGTTCCAAGTTCTATCGCTATGGTTTGTGTCCTACTGAAGTAGTCCCAAGCAGAGACTGACGAGAATCACTTTCATTGAAAATGGTTGCCAAGCTTCCAAAAAACTACGAGTTTCCTGAAATCTCAGCAAACATTTTTTCACCCAATCTTGATGATACTGGCAGGTAATGATCAGTACACCAATCCCACTTGGCTCACCAAATTTCGTTCTTCTAGGTTAAACCGTTCCTTGGCAATAACCATTTTCATGTTTAGGTTTCACTCTGTTTTCTCCTATATGGATACATGTATTTGGAACTCTAAATCAAACACGGTTTGTGCTAACTCTTTGAAACTTGGCACAATAATGTAGTTACAAGTTCTATCGCTACGGTTTGTGTCCTATTGAAGTAGCCCCAAGCAGAGACTGATGAGAATCACTTTCATTGAAAGGGGTTGCCAAGCTTCCAAAAAACTACGAGTTTCCTGAAATCTCAGCAAACATTTTTTCACCCAATCTTGATGATACTGGCAGGTAATGATCAGTACACCAATCCCACTTGGCTCACCAAATTTCGTTCTTCTAGATTAAACCGTTCATTTGCAGTAAATGTTTTCATGTTTAGGTTTCACTCTGTTTTCTCCTATATGGATACATGTAGTTGGAACTCTAAATCAAACACGGTTTGTGCTAGCTCTTTGAAACTTGGCACAATAATGTAGTTCCAAGTTCCATCGCTACGGTTTGTGTCCTATTGAAGTAGCCCCAAGCAGAGACTGATGAGAATCACTTTCATTGAAAGGGGTTGCCAAGCTTCCAAAAAACTACGAGTTTCCTGAAATCTCAGCAAACATTTTTTCACCCAATCTTGATGATACTGGCAGGTAATGATCAGGAAACCAATCCCACTTGCCTCACCAAATTTCGTTCATCTAGGTTAAACCATTCCTTTGCAGTAACCGTTTTCATGTTTAGGTTTCACCCTGTTTTCTCCTATATGGATACATGTAGTTGGAACTCTAAATCAAACAAGGTTTGTGCTAGCTCTTTGAAACTTCGCACAATAATGTAGTTCCAAGTTCTATCGCTACGGTTAGTGTCCTATTGAAGTAGCCCCAAGCAGAGACTGACGAGAATCACTTTCATTGAAAGGGGTTGCCAAGCTTCCAAAAAACTACGAGTTTCCTGAAATCTCAGCAGACATTTTTTCACCCAATCTTGATGATACTTGCAGGTAATGATCAGTACACCAATCCCACTTGGCTCACCAAATTTCGTTCTTCTAGCTTAAACCGTTCCTTTGCAGTAACCATTTTCATGTTTAGGTTTCACTCTGTTTTCTCCTATATGGATACATGTAGTTGGAACTCTAAATCAAACACGGTTTGTGCTAACTCTTTGAAACTTGGCACAATAATGTAGTTACAATTTCTATCGCTACGGTTCGTGTCCTATTGAAGTAGCCCCAAGCAGAGACTGATGAGAATCACTTTCATTGAAAATGGTTGCCAAGCTTCCAAAAAACTACGAGTTTCCTGAAATCTCAGCAAACATTTTTTCACCCAATCTTGATGATACTGGCAGGTAATGATCAGTACACCAATCCCACTTGGCTCACCAAATTTCGTTCTTCTAGGTTAAACCGTTCCTTTGCAGTAACCATTTTCATGTTTAGGTTTCACTCTGTTGTCTCCTATATGGATACATGTATTTGGAACTCTAAATCAAACATGGTTTGTGCTAACTCTTTGAAACTTGGCACAATAATGTAGTTACAAGTTCTATCGCTACGGTTTGTGTCCTATTGAAGTAGCCCCAAGCAGAGACTGATGAGAATCACTTTCATTGAAAGGGGTTGCCAAGCTTCCAAAAAACTACGAGTTTCCTGAAATCTCAGCAAACATTTTTTCACCCAATCTTGATGATACTGGCAGGTAATGATCAGAACACCAATCCCACTTGGCTCACCAAATTTCGTTCTTCTAGGTTAAACCGTTCCTTTGCAGTAACAGTTTTCATTTTTAGGTTTCACTCTGTTTTCTCCTATATGGATACATGTAGTTGGAACTCTAAATCAAACACGGTTTGTGCTAGCTCTTTGAAACTTGGCACAATAATGTAGTTCCAAGTTCTATTGCTATGGTTTGTGTCCTATTGAAGTAGCCCCAAGCAGAGACTGAGGAGAATCACTTTCATTGAAAGGGGTTGCCAAGCTTCCAAAAAACTACGAGTTTCCGGAAATCTCAGCAAACATTTTTTCACCCAATCTTGATGATACTGGCTGGTAATGATCAGTAAACCAATCCCACTTGGCTCACCAAATTTCGTTCTTCTAGGTTAAACCATTCCTTTGCAGTATCCGTTTTCATGTTTAGGTTTCACTCTGTTTTCTCCTATATGGATACATGTAGTTGGAACTCTAAATCAAACAAGTTTTGTGCTAGCTCTTTGAAACTTGGCACAATAATGTAGTTCCAGTTCTATCGCTATGGTTTGTGTCCTACTGAAGTAGTCCCAAGCAGAGACTGAGGAGAATCACGTTCATTGAAAATGGTTGCCAAGCTTCCAAGAAACTACGAGTTTCCTGAAATCTCAGCAAACATTTTTTCACCCAATCTTGATGATACTGGCACGTAATGATCAGTACACCAATCCCACTTGGCTCACCAAATTTCGTTCTTCTAGATTAAACCGTTCGATTGCAGTAACCGTTTTCATGTTTAGGTTTCACTCTGTTTTCTCCTATATGGATACATGTAGTTGGAACTCTAAATCAACCACGGTTTGTGCTAGCTCTTTGAAACTGGCACAATAACGTAGTTCCAACTTCTATCGCTATGGTTTGTGTCCTATTGAAGTAGCCCCAAGCAGAGATTGACGAGAATCACTTTCATTGAAAGGGGTTGCCAAGCTTCCAAAAAACTATGAGTTTCCTGAAATCTCAGCAAACATTTTTTCACCCAATCTTGATGATACTTGCAGGTAATGATCAGTACACCAATCCCACTTGGCTCACCAAATTTCGTTCTTCTAGCTTAAACCGTTCCTTTGCAGTAACCATTTTCATGTTTAGGTTTCACTCTGTTTTCTCCTATATGGATACATGTATTTGGAACTCTAAATCAAACACGGTTTGTGCTAACTCTTTGAAACTTGGCACAATAATGTAGTTACAAGTTTCTATCGCTACGGTTTGTGTCCTATTGAAGTAGCCCCAAGCAGAGACTGATGAGAATCACTTTCATTGAAAGGGGTTGCCAAGCTTCCAAAAAACTACGAGTTTCCTGAAATCTCAGCAAACATTTTTTCACCCAATCTTGATGATACTGGCAGGTAATGATCAGTACACCAATCCCACTTGGCTCACCAAATTTCGTTCTTCTAGATTAAACCGTTCATTTGCAGTAAATGTTTTCATGTTTAGGTTTCACTCTGTTTTCTCCTATATGGATACATGTAGTTGGAACTCTAAATCAAACACGGTTCGTGCTACCTCTTTGAAACTTGGCACAATAATGTAGTTCCAAGTTCCATCGCTACGGTTTGTGTCCTATTGAAGTAGCCCCAAGCAGAGACTGATGAGAATCACTTTCATTGAAAGGGGTTGCCAAGCTTCCAAAAAACTACGAGTTTTTTGAAATCTCAGCAAACATTTTTTCACCCAATCTTGATGATACTGGCAGGTAATGATCAGGAAACCAATCGACTTGCCTCACCAAATTTCGTTCATCTAGGTTAAACCATTCCTTTGCAGTAACCGTTTTCATGTTTAGGTTTCACCCTGTTTTCTCCTATATGGATACATGTAGTTGGAACTCTAAATCAAACAAGGTTTGTGCTAGCTCTTTGAAACTTGGCACAATAATGTAGTTCCAAGTTCTATCGCTACGGTTAGTGTCCTATTGAAGTAGCCCCAAGCAGAGACTGACGAGAATCACTTTCATTGAAAGGGGTTGCCAAGCTTCCAAAAAACTACGAGTTTCCTGAAATCTCAGCAGACATTTTTTCACCCAATCTTGATGATACTTGCAGGTAATGATCAGTACACCAATCCCACTTGGCTCACCAAATTTCGTTCTTCTAGCTTAAACCGTTCCTTTGCAGTAACCATTTTCATGTTTAGGTTTCACTCTGTTTTCTCCTATATGGATACATGTAGTTGGAACTCTAAATCAAACACGGTTTGTGCTAACTCTTTGAAACTTGGCACAATAATGTAGTTACAAGTTCTATCGCTACTGTTCGTGTCCAATTGAAGTAGCCCCAAGCAGAGACTGATGAGAATCACTTTCATTGAAAGGGGTTGCCAAGCTTCCAAAAAACTACGAGTTTCCTGAAATCTCAGCAAACATTTTTTCACCCAATCTTGATGATACTGGCAGGTAATGATCAGAACACCAATCCCACTTGGCTCACCAAATTTCGTTCTTCTAGGTTAAACCGTTCCTTTGCAGTAACCGTTTTCATGTTTAGGTTTCACTCTGTTTTCTCCTATATGGATACATGTAGTTGGAACTCTAAATCAAACAAGGTTTGTGCTAGCTCTTTGAAACTTGGCACAATAATGTAGTTCCAAGTTCTATCGCTATGGTTTGTGTCCTACTGAAGTAGTCCCAAGCAGAGACTGACGAGAATCACTTTCATTGAAAATGGTTGCCAAGCTTCCAAAAAACTACGAGTTTCCTGAAATCTCAGCAAACATTTTTTCACCCAATCTTGATGATACTGGCAGGTAATGATCAGGAAACCAATCCCACTTGGCTCACCAAATTTCGTTCTTCTAGGTTAAACCGTTCCTTGGCAATAACCATTTTCATGTTTAGGTTTCACTCTGTTTTCTCCTATATGGATACATGTATTTGGAACTCTAAATCAAACACGGTTTGTGCTAACTCTTTGAAACTTGGCACAATAATGTAGTTACAAGTTCTATCGCTACGGTTTGTGTCCTATTGAAGTAGCCCCAAGCAGAGACTGATGAGAATCACTTTCATTGAAAGGGGTTGCCAAGCTTCCAAAAAACTACGAGTTTCCTGATATCTCAGCAAACATTTTTCACCCAATCTTGATGATACTGGCAGGTAATGATCAGTACACCAATCCCACTTGGCTCACCAAATTTCGTTCTTCTAGATTAAACCGTTCATTTGCAGTAAATGTTTTCATGTTTAGGTTTCACTCTGTTTTCTCCTATATGGATACATGTAGTTGGAACTCTAAATCAAACACGGTTCGTGCTACCTCTTTGAAACTTGGCACAATAATGTAGTTCCAAGTTCCATCGCTACGGTTTGTGTCCTATTGAAGTAGCCCCAAGCAGAGACTGATGAGAATCACTTTCATTGAAAGGGTTGCCAAGCTTCCAAAAAACTACGAGTTTCCTGAAATCTCAGCAAACATTTTTTCACCCAATCTTGATGATACTGGCAGGTAATGATCAGGAAACCAATCCCACTTGCCTCACCAAATTTCGTTCATCTAGGTTAAACCATTCCTTTGCAGTAACCGTTTTCATGTTTAGGTTTCACCCTGTTTTCTCCTATATGGATACATGTAGTTGGAACTCTAAATCAAACAAGGTTTGTGCTAGCTCTTTGAAACTTCGCACAATAATGTAGTTCCAAGTTCTATCGCTGTGGTTTGTGTCCTATTGAAGTAGCCCCAAGCAGAGACTGATGAGAATCACTTTCATTGAAAGGGGTTGCCAAGCTTCCAAAAAACTACGAGTTTCCTGAAATCTCAGCAAACATTTTTTCACCCAATATTGATGATACTGGCAGGTAATGATCAGAACACCAATCCCACTTGGCTCACCAAATTTCGTTCTTCTAGGTTAAACCGTTCCTTTGCAGTAACCGTTTTCATGTTTAGGTTTCACTCTGTTTTCTCCTATATGGATACATGTAGTTGGAACTCTAAATCAAACAAGGTTTGTGCTAGCTCTTTGAAACTTGGCACAATAATGTAGTTCCAAGTTCTATCGCTATGGTTTGTGTCCTACTGAAGTAGTCCCAAGCAGAGACTGACGAGAATCACTTTCATTGAAAATGGTTGCCAAGCTTCCAAAAAACTACGAGTTTCCTGAAATCTCAGCAAACATTTTTTCACCCAATCTTGATGATACTGGCAGGTAATGATCAGTACACCAATCCCACTTGCTCACCAAATTTCGTTCTTCTAGGTTAAACCGTTCCTTTGCAGTAACCATTTTCATGTTTAGGTTTCACTCTGTTGTCTCCTATATGGATACATGTATTTGGAACTCTAAATCAAACATGGTTTGTGCTAACTCTTTGAAACTTGGCACAATAATATAGTTACAAGTTCTATCGCTACGGTTTGTGTCCTATTGAAGTAGCCCCAAGCAGAGACTGATGAGAATCACTTTCATTGAAAGGGTTGCCAAGCTTCCAAAAAACTACGAGTTTCCTGAAATCTCAGCAAACATTTTTTCACCCAATCTTGATGATACTGGCAGGTAATGATCAGAACACCAATCCCACTTGGCTCACCAAATTTCGTTCTTCTAGGTTAAACCGTTCCTTTGCAGTAACAGTTTTCATTTTTAGGTTTCACTCTGTTTTCTCCTATATGGATACATGTAGTTGGAACTCTAAATCAAACACGGTTTGTGCTAGCTCTTTGAAACTTGGCACAATAATGTAGTTCCAAGTTCTATTGCTATGGTTTGTGTCCTATTGAAGTAGCCCCAAGCAGAGACTGAGGAGAATCACTTTCATTGAAAGGGGTTGCCAAGCTTCCAAAAAACTACGAGTTTCCTGAAATCTCAGCAAACATTTTTTCACCCAATCTTGATGATACTGGCTGGTAATGATCAGTAAACCAATCCCACTTGGCTCACCAAATTTCGTTCTTCTAGGTTAAACCATTTCCTTTGCAGTATCCGTTTTCATGTTTAGGTTTCACTCTGTTTCTCCTATATGGATACATGTAGTTGGAACTCTAAATCAAACAAGTTTTGTGCTAGCTCTTTGAAACTTGGCACAATAATGTAGTTCCAGTTCTATCGCTATGGTTTGTGTCCTACTGAAGTAGTCACAAGCAGAGACTGAGGAGAATCACGTTCATTGAAAATGGTTGACAAGCTTCCAAGAAACTACGAGTTTCCTGAAATCTCAGCAAACATTTTTTCACCCAATCTTGATGATACTGGCAGGTAATGATCAGTACACCAATCCCACTTGGCTCACCAAATTTCGTTCTTCTAGATTAAACCGTTCGATTGCGGTAACCGTTTTCATGTTTAGGTTTCACTCTGTTTTCTCCTATATGGATACATGTAGTTGGAACTCTAAATCAACCACGGTTTGTGCTAGCTCTTTGAAACTGGCACAATAACGTAGTTCCAACTTCTATCGCTATGGTTTGTGTCCTATTGAAGTAGCCCCAAGCAGAGATTGACGAGAATCACTTTCATTGAAAGGGGTTGCCACGCTTCCAAAAAACTACGAGTTTCCTGAAGTCTCAGGAAACATTTTTTCACCCAATCTTGATGATCCTGGCAGGTAATGATAAGTACACCAATCCCACGTGGCTCAACAAATTTCGTTCTTCTAGGTTAAACCGTTCCTTTGCAGTAACCGTTTTCAGGTTTAGGTTTCACTCTTGTTTTCTCCTTTATGGATACATGAATTTGGAACTCTAAATCAAACACAGTTTGTGCTAGCTCTTTGAAACTTGGCACAATAATGTAGTTCCAAGTTCTATCGCTATGGTTTGTGTCCTATTGAAGTAGCCCCAAGCAGAGACTGACGAGAATCAGTTTCATTGAAAGGGGTTGCCAAGCTTCCAAAAAACTACGAGTTTCCTGAAAACTCAGCAAACATTTTTTCACCCAATCTTGATGATACTGGCTGGTAATGATAAGTACACCAATCCCACTAGGCGCACCTAATTTCGTTCTTCTAGGTTAAACCGTTCCTTTGCAGAAACCGTTTTCATGTTTAGGTTTCACTCTGTTTTCTCCTATATGGATACATGTAGTTGGAACTCTAAATCAACCACGGTTTGTGCTAGCTCTTTGAAACTTGGCACAATAACGTAGTTCCAACTTCTATCGCTATGGTTTGTGTCCTATTGAAGTAGCCCCAAGCAGAGACTGACAAGAACCACTTTCATTGAAAGGGGTTGCCAAGCTTCCAAAAAACTACGAGTTTCCTGAAATCTCAGCAAACAATTTTTTCACCGAATCTTGATGATACTGGCAGGTAATGATCAGTAGACCAATCCCACTTGGCTCACCGAATTTCGTTCATCTAGGTTAAACCGTTCCTTTGCAGTAACCGTTTTCATGTTTAGGTTTCACTCTGTTTTCTCCTATATGGATACAGGTAGTTGGAACTCTAAATCAAACACGGTTTGTGCTCGCTCTTTGAATCTTGGCACAATAATGTAGTTCCAAGTTCTATCGCTATGGTCTGTGTCCTATTGAAGTAGCCATAGCAGAGACTGAAGAGAATCACTTTCATTGAAAGGGGTTGCCAAGCTTCCAAAAAACTACGAGTTTCCTGAAAACTCAGCAAACATTTTTTCACCCAATCTTGATGATATAGGCTGGTAATGATAAGTACACCAATCCCACTAGGCGCACCATATTTAGTTCTTCTAGGTTAAACCGTTCCTTTGCAGTAACCGTTTTCGTGTTTAGGTTTCACTCTGTTGTCTCCTATATGGATACATGTAGTTGGAACTGTAAATCAAATACGGTTTGAGCTAGCTCTTTGAAACTTGGCACAATCATGTACTTCCAACTTCTATCGCTATGGTTTGTGTCCTATTGAAGTAGCCCCAAGGAGAGACTGACGAGAATCACTTTCACTGAAAAGGATTGCCAAGCTTCCAAAAAACTACGAGTTTCCTGAAATCTCAGCAAAGATTTTTTCACCCAATCTTGATGATACTGGCAGATAATGATAAGTACACCAATCCCACTTGGCTCACCAAATTTCGTTCTTCTAGGTTAAACCGTTCCTTTGCAGTAACCGTTTTCATGTTTAGGTTTCACTCTGTTTTCTCCTATATGGATACATGTAGTTGGAACTCTAAATCAAACACGGTTTGTGCTAGCTCTTTGAAACTTGGCACAATAATTCAGTTCCAAGTTCTATCGCTATGGTCTGTGTCCTATTGAAGTAGCCCCAAGCAGAGACTGAAGAGAATCACTTTCATTGAAAGGGGTTGCCAAGCTTCCAAAAAACTACGAGTTTCCTGAAATCTCAGCAAACATTTTTTCACCCAATCTTGATGATACTGGCAGGTAATGATTGGTACACCAATCCCACTTGGCTCGCCAAATTTCGTTCTTCTAGGTTAAACCGTTCCTTTGCAGTAACCATTTTCATGTTTAGGTTTCACTCTGTTTTCTCCTATGTGGATACATGTATTTGGAAATCTAAATGAAACACGGTTTGTGCTAACTCTTTGAAACTTGGCACAATAATGTAGTTCCAAGTTCTATCGCTATGGTCTGTGTCCTATTGAAGTAGCCATAGCAGAGACTGAAGAGAATCACTTTCATTGAAAGGGGTTGCCAAGCTTCCAAAAAACTACGGGTTTCCTGAAATCTCAGCAAACATTTTTTCACCCAATCTTGATGATACTGGCAGGTAATGATCAGGAAACCAATCCCACTTGCCTCACCAAATTTCGTTCATCTAGGTTAAACCATTCCTTTGCAGTAACCGTTTTCATGTTTAGGTTTCACCCTGTTTTCTCCTATATGGATACATGTAGTTGGAACTCTAAATCAAACAAGGTTTGTGCTAGCTCTTTGAAACTTGGCACAATAATGTAGTTCCAAGTTCTATCGCTACGGTTAGTGTCCTATTGAAGTAGCCCCAAGCAGAGACTGACGAGAATCACTTTCATTGAAAGGGGTTGCCAAGCTTCCAAAAAACTACGAGTTTCCTGAAATCTCAGCAGACATTTTTTCACCCAATCTTGATGATACTTGCAGGTAATGATCAGTACACCAATCCCACTTGGCTCACCAAATTTCGTTTTTCTAGCTTAAACCGTTCCTTTGCAGTAACCATTTTCATGTTTAGGTTTCACTCTGTTTTCTCCTATATGGATACATGTAGTTGGAACTCTAAATCAAACACGGTTTGTGCTAACTCTTTGAAACTTGGCACAATAATGTAGTTACAAGTTCTATCGCTACGGTTCGTGTCCTATTGAAGTAGCCCCAAGCAGAGACTGATGAGAATCACTTTCATTGAAAGGGGTTGCCAAGCTTCCAAAAAACTACGAGTTTCCTGAAATCTCAGCAAACATTTTTTCACCCAATCTTGATGATACTGGCAGGTAATGATCAGAACACCAATCCCACTTGGCTCACCAAATTTCGTTCTTCTAGGTTAAACCGTTCCTTTGCAGTAACCGTTTTCATGTTTAGGTTTCACTCTGTATTCTCCTATATGGATACATGTAGTTGGAACTCTAAATCAAACAAGGTTTGTGCTAGCTCTTTGAAACTTGGCACAATAATGTAGTTCCAAGTTCTATCGCTATGGTTTGTGTCCTACTGAAGTAGTCCCAAGCAGAGACTGACGAGAATCACTTTCATTGAAAATGGTTGCCAAGCTTCCAAAAAACTACGAGTTTCCTGAAATCTCAGCAAACATTTTTTCACCCAATCTTGATGATACTGGCAGGTAATGATCAGTACACCAATCCCACTTGGCTCACCAAATTTCGTTCTTCTAGGTTAAACCGTTCCTTTGCAGTAACCATTTTCATGTTTAGGTTTCACTCTGTTGTCTCCTATATGGATACATGTATTTGGAACTCTAAATCAAACATGGTTTGTGCTAACTCTTTGAAACTTGGCACAATAATGTAGTTACAAGTTCTATCGCTACGGTTTGTGTCCTATTGAAGTAGCCCCAAGCAGAGACTGATGAGAATCACTTTCATTGAAAGGGGTTGCCAAGCTTCCAAAAACTACGAGTTTCCTGAAATCTCAGCAAACATTTTTTCACCCAATCTTGATGATACTGGCAGGTAATGATCAGAACACCAATCCCACTTGGCTCACCAAATTTCGTTATTCTAGGTTAAACCGTTCCTTTGCAGTAACAGTTTTCATTTTTAGGTTTCACTCTGTTTTCTCCTATATGGATACATGTAGTTGGAACTCTAAATCAAACACGGTTTGTGCTAGCTCTTTGAAACTTGGCACAATAATGTAGTTCCAATTTCTATTGCTATGGTTTGTGTCCTATTGAAGTAGCCCCAAGCAGAGACTGAGGAGAATCACTTTCATTGAAAGGGGTTGCCAAGCTTCCAAAAAACTACGAGTTTCCTGAAATCTCAGCAAACATTTTTTCACCCAATCTTGATGATACTGGCTGGTAATGATCAGTAAACCAATCCCACTTGGCTCACCAAATTTCGTTCTTCTAGGTTAAACCATTCCTTTGCAGTATCCGTTTTCATGTTTAGGTTTCACTCTGTTTTCTCCTATATGGATACATGTAGTTGGAACTCTAAATCAAACAAGTTTTGTGCTAGCTCTTTGAAACTTGGCACAATAATGTAGTTCCAGTTCTATCGCTATGGTTTGTGTCCTACTGAAGTAGTCCCAAGCAGAGACTGAGGAGAATCACGTTCATTGAAAATGGTTGCCAAGCTTCCAAAAAACTACGAGTTTCCTGAAATCTCAGCAAACATTTTTTCACCGAATCTTGATGATACTGGCAGGTAATGATCAGTAGACCAATCCCACTTGGCTCACCAAATTTCGTTCATCTAGGTTAAACCGTTCCTTTGCAGTAACCGTTTTCATGTTTAGGTTTCACTCTGTTTTCTCCTATATGGATACATGTAGTTGGAACTCTAAATCAAACACGGTTTGTGCTCGCTCTTTGAAACTTGGCACAATAATGTAGTTCCAAGTTCTATCGCTATGGTCTGTGTCCTATTGAAGTAGCCATAGCAGAGACTGAAGAGAATCACTTTCATTGAAAGGGGTTGCCAAGCTTCCAAAAATCTACGAGTTTCCTGAAAACTCAGCAAACATTTTTTCACCCAATCTTGATGATACAGGCTGGTAATGATAAGTACACCAATCCCACTAGGCGCACCATATTTAGTTCTTCTAGGTTAAACCGTTCCTTTGCAGTAACCGTTTTCGTGTTTAGGTTTCACTCTGTTTTCTCCTATATGGATACATGTAGTTGGAACTGTAAATCAAATACGGTTTGAGCTAGCTCTTTGAAACATGGCACAATCATGTACTTCCAAGTTCTATCGCTATGGTTTGTGTCCTATTGAAGTAGCCCCAAGCAGAGACTGACGAGAATCACTTTCATTGAAAAGGATTGCCAAGCTTCCAAAAAACTACGAGTTTCCTGAAATCTCAGCAAAGATTTTTTCACCCAATCTTGATGATACTGGCAGATAATGATAAGTACACCAATCCCACTTGGCTCACCAAATTTCGTTCTTCTAGGTTAAACCGTTCCTTTGCAGTAACCGTTTTCATGTTTAGGTTTCACTCTGTTTTCTCCTATATGGATACATGTAGTTGGAACTCTAAATCAAACACGGTTTGTGCTAGCTCTTTGAAACTTGGCACAATAATGCAGTTCCAAGTTCTATCGCTATGGTCTGTGTCCTATTGAAGTAGCCCCAAGCAGAGACTGAAGAGAATCACTTTCATTGAAAGGGGTTGCCAAGCTTCCAAAAAACTACGAGTTTCCTGAAATCTCAGCAAACATTTTTTCACCCAATCTTGATGATACTGGCAGGTAATGATCAGTACACCAATCCCACTTGGCTCACCAAATTTCGTTCTTCTAGGTTAAACCGTTCCTTTGCAGTAACCATTTTCATGTTTAGGTTTCACTCTGTTTTCTCCTATATGGATACATGTATTTGGAACTCTAAATGAAACACGGTTTGTGCTAACTCTTTGAAACTTGGCACAATAATATAGTTCCAAGTTCTATCGCTATGGTCTGTGTCCTATTGAAGTAGCCATAGCAGAGACTGAAGAGAATCACTTTCATTGAAAGGGGTTGCCAAGCTTCCAAAAAACTGCGAGTTTCCTGAAAACTCAGCAAACATTTTTTCACCCAATCTTGATGATACTGGCTGGTAATGATAAGTACACCAATCCCACTAGGCGCACCATATTTAGTTCTTCTAGTTTAAACCGTTCCTTTGCAGTAACCGTTTTCGTGTTTAGGTTTCACTCTGTTTTCTCCTATATGAATACATGTAGTTTGAACTCTAAAACAAACATGGTTTGTGCTCGCTCTTCGAGACTTGGCACAATAAGGTAGTTCCAAGTTCTATCGCTATGGTTTGTATCCTATTGAAGTAGCCCCAAGGAGAGACTGACGAGAATCACTTTCATTGAAAAGGATTGCCAAGCTTCCAAAAAACTACGAGTTTCCTGAAATCTCAGCAAACATTTTTTCACCCAATCTTGATGATACTTGCAGGTAATGATCAGTACACCAATCCCACTTGGCTCACCAAATTTCGTTCTTCTAGATTAAACCGTTCGTTTGCAGTAACCGTTTTCATGTTTAGGTTTCACTCTGTTTTCTCCTATATGGATACATGTATTTGGAACTCTAAATCAACCACGGTTTGTGCTAGCTCTTTGAAACTGGCACAATAACGTAGTTCCAACTTCTATCGCTATGGTTTGTGTCCTATTGAAGTAGCCCCAAGCAGAGACTGACAAGAATCACTTTCATTGAAAGGGGTTGCCAAGCTTCCAAAAAACTACGAGTTTCCTGAAATCTCAGCAAACATTTTTTCACCCAATCTTGATGATACTGGCAGGTAATGATCAGTACACCAATCCCACTTGGCTCACCAAATTTCGTTCTTCTAGGATAAACCGTTCCTTTGCAGTAACCGTTTTCATGTTTAGGTTTCACTCTGTTTTCTCCTATATGGATACATGTAGTTGGAACTCTAAATCAACCACGGTGTGTGCTAGCTCTTTGAAACTGGCACAATAACGTAGTTCCAACTTCTATCGCTATGGTTTGTGTCCTATTGAAGTAGCCCCAAGCAGAGACTGACAAGAATCACTTTCATTGAAAGGGGTTGCCAAGCTTCCAAAAAACTACGAGTTTTTTTGAAATCTCAGCAAACATTTTTTCACCCAATCTTGATGATACTGGCAGGTAATGATCAGGAAACCAATCCCACTTGCCTCACCAAATTTCGTTCATCTAGGTTAAACCATTCCTTTGCAGTAACCGTTTTCATGTTTAGGTTTCACCCTGTTTTCTCCTATATGGATACATGTAGTTGGAACTCTAAATCAAACAAGGTTTGTGCTAGCTCTTTGAAACTTGGCACAATAATGTAGTTCCAAGTTCTATCGCTACGGTTAGTGTCCTATTGAAGTAGCCCCAAGCAGAGACTGACGAGAATCACTTTCATTGAAAGGGGTTGCCAAGCTTCCAAAAAACTACGAGTTTCCTGAAATCTCAGCAGACATTTTTTCACCCAATCTTGATGATACTTGCAGGTAATGATCAGTACACCAATCCCACTTGGCTCACCAAATTTCGTTCTTCTAGCTTAAACCGTTCCTTTGCAGTAACCATTTTCATGTTTATGTTTCACTCTGTTTTCTCCTATATGGATACATGTAGTTGGAACTCTAAATCAAACACGGTTTGTGCTAACTCTTTGAAACTTGGCACAATAATGTAGTTACAAGTTCTATCGCTACGGTTCGTGTCCAATTGAAGTAGCCCCAAGCAGAGACTGATGAGAATCACTTTCATTGAAAGGGGTTGCCAAGCTTCCAAAAAACTACGAGTTTCCTGAAATCTCAGCAAACATTTTTTCACCCAATCTTGATGATACTGGCAGGTAATGATCAGAACACCAATCCCACTTGGCTCACCAAATTTCGTTCTTCTAGGTTAAACCGTTCCTTTGCAGTAACCGTTTTCATGTTTAGGTTTCACTCTGTTTTCTCCTATATGGATACATGTAGTTGGAACTGTAAATCAAACAAGGTTTGTGCTAGCTCTTTGAAACTTGGCACAATAATGTAGTTCCAAGTTCTATCGCTATGGTTTGTGTCCTACTGAAGTAGTCCCAAGCAGAGACTGACGAGAATCACTTTCATTGAAAATGGTTGCCAAGCTTCCAAAAAACTACGAGTTTCCTGAAATCTCAGCAAACATTTTTTCACCCAATCTTGATGATACTGGCAGGTAATGATCAGGAAACCAATCCCACTTGGCTCACCAAATTTCGTTCTTCTAGCTTAAACCGTTCCTTGGCAATAACCATTTTCATGTTTAGGTTTCACTCTGTTTTCTCCTATATGGATACATGTATTTGGAACTCTAAATCAAACACGGTTTGTGCTAACTCTTTGAAACTTGGCACAATAATGTAGTTACAAGTTCTATCGCTACGGTTTGTGTCCTATTGAAGTAGCCCCAAGCAGAGACTGATGAGAATCACTTTCATTGAAAGGGGTTGCCAAGCTTCCAAAAAAGTACGAGTTTCCTGAAATCTCAGCAAACATTTTTCACCCAATCTTGATGATACTGGCAGGTAATGATCAGTACACCAATCCCACTTGGCTCACCAAATTTCGTTCTTCTAGATTAAACCGTTCATTTGCAGTAAATGTTTTCATGTTTAGGTTTCACTCTGTTTTCTCCTATATGGATACATGTAGTTGGAACTCTAAATCAAACACGGTTCGTGCTACCTCTTTGAAACTTGGCACAATAATGTAGTTCCAAGTTCCATCGCTACGGTTTGTGTCCTATTGAAGTAGCCCCAAGCAGAGACTGATGAGAATCACTTTCATTGAAAGGGGTTGCCAAGCTTCCAAAAAACTACGAGTTTCCTGAAATCTCAGCAAACATTTTTTCACCCAATCTTGATGATACTGGCAGGTAATGATCAGGAAACCAATCCCACTTGCCTCACCAAATTTCGTTCATCTAGGTTAAACCATTCCTTTGCAGTAACCGTTTTCATGTTTAGGGTTTCACCCTGTTTTCTCCTATATGGATACATGTAGTTGGAACTCTAAATCAAACAAGGTTTGTGCTAGCTCTTTGAAACTTGGCACAATATGTAGTTGCCAAGTTCTATCGCTGTGGTTTGTGTCCTATTGAAGTAGCCCCAAGCAGAGACTGATGAGAATCACTTTCATTGAAAGGGGTTGCCAAGCTTCCAAAAAACTACGAGTTTCCTGAAATCTCAGCAAACATTTTTTCACCCAATCTTGATGATACTGGCAGGTAATTATCAGAACACCAATCCCACTTGGCTCACCAAATTTCGTTCTTCTAGGTTAAACCGTTCCTTTGCAGTAACCGTTTTCATGTTTAGGTTTCACTCTGTTTTCTCCTATATGGATACATGTATTTGGAACTCTAAATCAAACATGGTTTGTGCTAACTCTTTGAAACTTGGCACAATAATGTAGTTACAAGTTCTATCGCTACGGTTTGTGTCCTATTGAAGTAGCCCCAAGCAGAGACTGATGAGAATCACTTTCATTGAAAGGGGTTGCCAAGCTTCCAAAAAACTACGAGTTTCCTGAAATCTCAGCAAACATTTTTTCACCCAATCTTGATGATACTGGCAGGTAATGATCAGAACACCAATCCCACTTGGCTCACCAAATTTCGTTCTTCTAGGTTAAACCGTTCCTTTGCAGTAACAGTTTTCATTTTTAGGTTTCACTCTGTTTTCTCCTATATGGATACATGTAGTTGGAACTCTAAATCAAACACGGTTTGTGCTAGCTCTTTGAAACTTGGCACAATAATGTAGTTCCAAGTTCTATTGCTATGGTTTGTGTCCTATTGAAGTAGCCCCAAGCAGAGACTGAGGAGAATCACTTTCATTGAAAGGGGTTGCCAAGCTTCCAAAAACTACGAGTTTCCTGAAATCTCAGCAAACATTTTTTCACCCAATCTTGATGATACTGGCTGGTAATGATCAGTAAACCAATCCCACTTGGCTCACCAAATTTCGTTCTTCTAGGTTAAACCATTCCTTTGCAGTATCCGTTTTCATGTTTAGGTTTCACTCTGTTTTCTCCTATATGGATACATGTAGTTGGAACTCTAAATCAAACAAGTTTTGTGCTAGCTCTTTGAAACTTGGCACAATAATGTAGTTCCAGTTCTATCGCTATGGTTTGTGTCCTACTGAAGTAGTCACAAGCAGAGACTGAGGAGAATCACGTTCATTGCAAATGGTTGCCAAGCTTCCAAGAAACTACGAGTTTCCTGAAATCTCAGCAAACATTTTTTCAACCAATCTTGATGATACTGGCAGGTAATGATCAGAACACCATTCCCACTTGGCTCACCAAATTTCGTTCTTCTGGATTAAACCGTTCATTTGCAGTAACCGTTTTCATGTTTAGGTTTCACTCTGTTTTCTCCTATATGGATACATGTAGTTGGAACTCTAAATCAACCACGGTTTGTGCTAGCTCTTTGAAACTGGCACAATAACGTAGTTCCAACTTCTATCGCTATGGTTTGTGTCCTATTGAAGTAGCCCCAAGCAGAGATTGACGAGAATCACTTTCATTGAAAGGGGTTGCCAAGCTTCCAAAAAACTACGAGTTTCCTGAAGTCTCAGGAAACATTTTTTCACCCAATCTTGATGATCCTGGCAGGTAATGATAAGTACACCAATCCCACGTGGCTCAACAAATTTCGTTCTTCTAGGTTAAACCGTTCCTTGCAGTAACCGTTTTCAGGTTTAGGTTTCACTCTTGTTTTCTCCTTTATGGATACATGAATTTGGAACTCTAAATCAAACACAGTTTGTGCTAGCTCTTTGAAACTTGGCACAATAATGTAGTTCCAAGTTCTATCGCTATGGTTTGTGTCCTATTGAAGTAGCCCCAAGCAGAGACTGACGAGAATCAGTTTCATTGAAAGGGGTTGCCAAGCTTCCAAAAAACTACGAGTTTCCTGAAAACTCAGCAAACATTTTTTCACCCAATCTTGATGATACTGGCTGGTAATGATAGTACACCAATCCCACTAGGCGCACCTAATTTCGTTCTTCTAGGTTAAACCGTTCCTTTGCAGAAACCGTTTTCATGTTTAGGTTTCACTCTGTTTTCTCCTATATGGATACATGTAGTTGGAACTCTAAATCAACCACGGTTTGTGCTAGCTCTTTGAAACTTGGCACAATAACGTAGTTCCAACTTCTATCGCTATGGTTTGTGTCCTATTGAAGTAGCCCCAAGCAGAGACTGACAAGAACCACTTTCATTGAAAGGGGTTGCCAAGCTTCCAAAAAACTACGAGTTTCCTGAAATCTCAGCAAACAATTTTTTCACCGAATCTTGATGATACTGGCAGGTAATGATCAGTAGACCAATCCCACTTGGCTCACCAAATTTCGTTCATCTAGGTTAAACCGTTCCTTTGCAGTAACCGTTTTCATGTTTAGGTTTCACTCTGTTTTCTCCTATATGGATACATGTAGTTGGAACTCTAAATCAAACACGGTTTGTGCTCGCTCTTTGAATCTTGGCACAATAATGTAGTTCCAAGTTCTATCGCTATGGTCTGTGTCCTATTGAAGTAGCCATAGCAGAGACTGAAGAGAATCACTTTCATTGAAAGGGGTTGCCAAGCTTCCAAAAAACTACGAGTTTCCTGAAAACTCAGCAAACATTTTTTCACCCAATCTTGATGATATAGGCTGGTAATGATAAGTACACCAATCCCACTAGGCGCACCATATTTAGTTCTTCTAGGTTAAACCGTTCCTTTGCAGTAACCGTTTTCGTGTTTAGGTTTCACTCTGTTTTCTCCTATATGGATACATGTAGTTGGAACTGTAAATCAAATACGGTTTGAGCTAGCTCTTTGAAACTTGGCACAATCATGTACTTCCAAGTTCTATCGCTATGGTTTGTGTCCTATTGAAGTAGCCCCAAGGAGAGACTGACGAGAATCACTTTCATTGAAAAGGATTGCCAAGCTTCCAAAAAACTACGAGTTTCCTGAAATCTCAGCAAAGATTTTTTCACCCAATCTTGATGATACTGGCAGATAATGGTAAGTACACCAATCCCACTTGGCTCACCAAATTTCGTTCTTCTAGGTTAAACCGTTCCTTTGCAGTAACCGTTTTCATGTTTAGGTTTCACTCTGTTTTCTCCTATATGGATACATGTAGTTGGAACTCTAAATCAAACACGGTTTGTGCTAGCTCTTTGAAACTTGGCACAATAATTCAGTTCCAAGTTCTATCGCTATGGTCTGTGTCCTATTGAAGTAGCCCCAAGCAGAGACTGAAGAGAATCACTTTCATTGAAAGGGGTTGCCAAGCTTCCAAAAAACTACGAGTTTCCTGAAATCTCAGCAAACATTTTTTCACCCAATCTTGATGATACTGGCAGGTAATGATTGGTACACCAATCCCACTTGGCTCACCAAATTTCGTTCTTCTAGGTTAAACCGTTCCTTTGCAGTAACCATTTTCATGTTTAGGTTTCACTCTGTTTCTCCTATGTGGATACATGTATTTGGAAATCTAAATGAAACACGGTTTGAGCTAACTCTTTGAAACTTGGCACAATAATGTAGTTCCAAGTTCTATCGCTATGGTCTGTGTCCTATTGAAGTAGCCATAGCAGAGACTGAAGAGAATCACTTTCATTGAAAGGGGTTGCCAAGCTTCCAAAAAACTACGAGTTTCCTGAAAACTCAGCAAACATTTTTTCACCCAATCTTGATGATACTGGCAGGTAATGATCAGGAAACCAATCCCACTTGCCTCACCAAATTTCGTTCATCTAGGTTAAACCATTCCTTTGCAGTAACCGTTTTCATGTTTAGGTTTCACCCTGTTTTCTCCTATATGGATACATGTAGTTGGAACTCTAAATCAAACAAGGTTTGTGCTAGCTCTTTGAAACTTGGCACAATAATGTAGTTCCAAGTTCTATCGCTACGGTTAGTGTCCTATTGAAGTAGCCCCAAGCAGAGACTGACGAGAATCACTTTCATTGAAAGGGGTTGCCAAGCTTCCAAAAAACTACGAGTTTCCTGAAATCTCAGCAGACATTTTTTCAGCCAATCTTGATGATACTTGCAGGTAATGATCAGTACACCAATCCCACTTGGCTCACCAAATTTCGTTCTTCTAGCTTAAACCGTTCCTTTGCAGTAACCATTTTCATGTTTAGGTTTCACTCTGTTTTCTCCTATATGGATACATGTAGTTGGAACTCTAAATCAAACACGGTTTGTGCTAACTCTTTGAAACTTGGCACAATAATGTAGTTACAAGTTCTATCGCTACGGTTCGTGTCCTATTGAAGTAGCCCCAAGCAGAGACTGATGAGAATCACTTTAATTGAAAGGGGTTGCCAAGCTTCCAAAAAACTACGAGTTTCCTGAAATCTCAGCAAACATTTTTTCACCCAATCTTGATGATACTGGCAGGTAATGATCAGAACACCAATCCCACTTGGCTCACCAAATTTCGTTCTTCTAGGTTAAACCGTTCCTTTGCAGTAACCGTTTTCATGTTTAGGTTTCACTCTGTATTCTCCTATATGGATACATGTAGTTGGAACTCTAAATCAAACAAGGTTTGTGCTAGCTCTTTGAAACTTGGCACAATAATGTAGTTCCAAGTTCTATCGCTATGGTTTGTGTCCTACTGAAGTAGTCCCAAGCAGAGACTGACGAGAATCACTTTCATTGAAAATGCTTGCCAAGCTTCCAAAAAACTACGAGTTTCCTGAAATCTCAGCAAACATTTTTTCACCCAATCTTGATGATACTGGCAGGTAATGATCAGTACACCAATCCCACTTGGCTCACCTAATTTCGTTCTTCTAGGTTAAACCGTTCCTTTGCAGTAACCATTTTCATGTTTAGGTTTCACTCTGTTGTCTCCTATATGGATACATGTATTGGGAACTCTAAATCAAACATGGTTTGTGCTAACTCTTTGAAACTTGGCACAATAATGTAGTTACAAGTTCTATCGCTACGGTTTGTGTCCTATTGAAGTAGCCCAAGCAGAGACTGAGGAGAATCACTTTCATTGAAAGGGGTTGCCAAGCTTCCAAAAAACTACGAGTTTCCTGAAATCTCAGCAAACATTTTTTCACCCAATCTTGATGATACTGGCTTGTAATGATCAGTAAACCAATCCCACTTGGCTCACCAAATTTCGTTCTTCTAGGTTAAACCATTCCTTTGCAGTATCCGTTTTCATGTTTAGGTTTCACTCTGTTTTCTCCTATATGGATACATGTAGTTGGAACTCTAAATCAAACAAGTTTTGTGCTAGCTCTTTGAAACTTGGCACAATAATGTAGTTCCAGTTCTATCGCTATGGTTTGTGTCCTACTGAAGTAGTCCCAAGCAGAGACTGAGGAGAATCACGTTCATTGAAAATGGTTGCCAAGCTTTCAAAAAACTACGAGTTTCCTGAAATCTCAGCAAACATTTTTTCACCCAATCTTGATGATACTGGCAGGTAATGATCAGTACACCAATCCCACTTGGCTCACCAAATTTCGTTCTTCTAGATTAAACCGTTCGATTGCAGTAACCGTTTTCATGTTTAGGTTTCACTCTGTTTTCTCCTATATGGATACATGTAGTTGGAACTCTAAATCAACCACGGTTTGTGCTAGCTCTTTGAAACTGGCACAATAACGTAGTTCCAACTTCTATCGCTATGGTTTGTGTCCTATTGAAGTAGCCCCAAGCAGAGATTGACGAGAATCACTTTCATTGAAAGGGGTTGCCAAGCTTCCAAAAAACTACGAGTTTCCTGAAATCTCAGGAAACATTTTTTCACCCAATCTTGATGATCCTGGCAGGTAATGATAAGTACACCAATCCCACGTGGCTCAACAAATTTCGTTCTTCTAGGTTAAACCGTTCCTTTGCAGTAACCGTTTTCAGGTTTAGGTTTCACTCTTGTTTTCTCCTTTATGGATACCTGAAGTTGGAACTCTAAATCAAACACGGTTTGTGCTAGCTCTTTGAAACTTGGCACAATAATGCAGTTCCAAGTTCTATCGCTATGGTCTGTGTCCTATTGAAGTAGCCCCAAGCAGAGACTGAAGAGAATCACTTTCATTGAAAGGGGTTGCCAAGCTTCCAAAAAAACTACGAGTTTCCTGAAATCTCAGCAAACATTTTTCACGCAATCTTGATGATACTGGCAGGTAATGATCAGTACACCAATCCCACTTGGCTCACCAAATTTCGTTCTTCTAGGTTAAACCGTTCCTTTGCAGTAACCATTTTCATGTTTAGGTTTCACTCTGTTTTCTCCTATATGGATACATGTATTTGGAACTCTAAATGAAACACGGTTTGTGCTAACTCTTTGAAACTTGGCACAATAATGTAGTTCCAAGTTCTATCGCTATGGTCTGTGTCCTATTGAAGTAGCCATAGCAGAGACTGAAGAGAATCACTTTCATTGAAAGGGGTTGCCAAGCTTCCAAAAAACTGCGAGTTTCCTGAAAACTCAGCAAACATTTTTTCACCCAATCTTGATGATACTGGCTGGTAATGATAAGTACACCAATCCCACTAGGCGCACCATATTTAGTTCTTCTAGTTTAAACCGTTCCTTTGCAGTAACCGTTTTCGTGTTTAGGTTTCACTCTGTTTTCTCCTATATGAATACATGTAGTTTGAACTCTAAAACAAACATGGTTTGTGCTCGCTCTTCGAAACTTGGCACAATAAGGTAGTTCCAAGTTCTATCGCTATGGTTTGTATCCTATTGAAGTAGCCCCAAGGAGAGACTGACGAGAATCACTTTCATTGAAAAGGATTGCCAAGCTTCCAAAAAACTACGAGTTTCCTGAAATCTCAGCAAACATTTTTTCACCCAATCTTGATGATACTTGCAGGTAATGATCAGTACACCAATCCCACTTGGCTCACCAAATTTCGTTCTTCTAGATTAAACCGTTCGTTTGCAGTAACCGTTTTCATGTTTAGGTTTCACTCTGTTTTCTCCTATATGGATACATGTATTTGGAACTCTAAATCAACCACGGTTTGTGCTAGCTCTTTGAAACTGGCACAATAACGTAGTTCCAACTTCTATCGCTATGGTTTGTGTCCTATTGAAGTAGCCCCAAGCAGAGACTGACAAGAATCACTTTCATTGAAAGGGGTTGCCAAGCTTCCAAAAAACTACGAGTTTCCTGAAATCTCAGCAAACATTTTTTCACCCAATCTTGATGATACTGGCAGGTAATGATCAGTACACTAATCCCACTTGGCTCACCAAATTTCGTTCTTCTAGGATAAACCGTTCCTTTGCAGTAACCGTTTTCATGTTTAGGTTTCACTCTGTTTTCTCCTCTATCGATACATGTAGTTGGAACGCTAAATCAACCGTTTGTGCTAGCTCTTTGAAACTTGGCACAATAACGTAGTTCCAACTTCTATCGCTATGGTTTGTGTCCAATTGAAGTAGCCCCAAGCAGAGACTGACAAGAATCACTTTCATTGAAAGGGGTTGCCAAGCTTCCAAAAAACTACGAGTTTACTGAAATCTCAGCAAACATTTTTTCACCGAATCTTGATGATACTTGCACGTAATGATCAGTACACCAATCCCACTTGGCTCACCAAATTTCATTCTTCTAGGTTAAACCGTTCCTTTGCAGTAACCGTTTTCATGTTTAGGTTTCACTCTGTTTTCTCCTATATGGATAAATGTAGTTGGAACTCTAAATCAAACACGGTTTGTGCTAGCTCTTTGAAACTTGGCACAATAATGTAGTTCCAAGTTCTATCGCTATGGTCTGTGTCCTATTGAAGTAGCCCCAAGCAGAGACTGAAGAGAATCACTTTCATTGAAAGGGGTTGCCAAGCTTCCAAAAAACTACAAGTTTCCGGAAATCTCAGCAAACATTTTTACACCAAATTTGATGATACTGGCGGGTAATGATAAGTACACCAATCCCACTTGGCTCACCAAATTTCATTCTTCTAGTTAAAGCGTTCCTTTGCAGTAACCGTTTTCATGTTTAGGTTTCACTCTGTTTTCTCCTATATGGATACATGAAGTTGGAACTCTAAATCAACCACGGTTTGTGCTAGCTCTTTGAAACTTGGCACAATAACGTAGTTCCAACTTCTATCACTATGGTTTGTGTCTTATTGAAGTAGCCCCAAGCAGAGACTGACGAGAATCACTTTCATTGAAAGGCTTTGCCAAGCTTCCAAAAAACTACGAGTTTCCTGAAATCTCAGCAAACATTTTTTCACCCAATCTTGATGATACTTGCAGGTAATGATCTGTACACCAATCCCACTTGGCTCAACAAATTTCGTTCTTCTAGGTTAAACCGTTCCTTTGCAGTAACCGTTTTCAGGTTTAGGTTTCACTCTGTTTTCTCCTATATGGATACATGTATTTGGAACTCTAAATCAAACACGGTTTGGGCTAGCTCTTTGAAACTTGGCACAATAATGTAGTTCCAAGTTCTATCACTATGGTTTGTGTCCTATTGAAGTAGCCCCAAGCAGAGACTGACGAGAATCACTTTCATTGAAAGGGGTTGCCAAGCTTCCAAAAAACTACGAGTTTCCTGAAAACTCAGCAAACATTTTTTCACCCAATCTTGATGATACTGGCTGGTAATGATAAGTACACCAATCCCACTAGGCGCACCTAATTTCGTTCTTCTAGGTTAAACCGTTTCTTTGCAGAAACCGTTTTCATGTTTAGGTTTCACTCTGTTTTCTCCTATATGGATACATGTAGTTGGAACTCTAAATCAACCACGGTTTGTGCTAGCTCTTTGAAACTTGGCACAATAACGTAGTTCCAACTTCTATCGCTATGGTTTGTGTCCTATTGAAGTAGCCCCAAGCAGAGACTGACAAGAATCACTTTCATTGAAAGGGGTTGCCAAGCTTCCAAAAAACTACGAGTTTCCAGAAATCTCAGCAAACATTTTTTGACCGAATCTTGATGATACTGGCAGGTAATGATCAGTAGACCAATCCCACTTCTCTCACCAAATTTCGTTCATCTAGGTTAAACCGTTCCTTTGCAGTAACCGTTTTCATGTTTAGGTTTCACTCTGTTTTCTCCTATATGGATACATGTAGTTGGAACTCTAAATCAAACACGGTTTGTGCTAGCTCTTTGAAACATGGCACAATAATGTAGTTCCAAGTTCTATCGCTATGTTCTGTGACTTATTGAAGTAGTCATAGCAGAGACTGAAGAGAATCACTTTCATTGAAAGGGGTTGCCAAGCTTCCAAAAAACTACGAGTTTCCTGAAAACTCAGCAAACATTTTTTCACCCAATCTTGATGATACTGGCTGGTAATGATAAGTACACCAATCCCACTAGGCGCACCATATTTAGTTCTTCTAGGTTAAACCGTTCCTTTGCAGTAACCGTTTTCGTGTTTAGGTTTCACTCTGTTTTCTCCTATATGGATACATGTAGTTTGAACTCTAAAACAAACATGGTTTGTGCTAGCTCTTCGAAACTTGGCACAATAATGTACTTCCAAGTTCTATCGCTATGGTTTGTATCCTATTGAAGTAGCCCCAAGGAGAGACTGGCGAGAATCACTTTCATTGAAAAGGATTGCCAAGCTTCCAAAAAACTACGAGTTTCCTGAAATCTCAGCAAACATTTTTTCACCCAATCTTGATGATACTGGCAGGTAATGATAAGTACACCAATCCCACTTGGCTCAACAAATTTCGTTCTTCTAGGTTAAACCGTTCCTTTGCATTAACCGTTTTCATGTTTAGGTTTCACTCTGTTTTCTCCTATATGGATACATGTAGTTGGAACTCTAAATCAAACACGGTTTGTGCTAGCTCTTCGAAACTTGGCACAATAATATAGTTCCAAGTTCGATCGCTATGGTCTGTGTCCTATTGAAGTAGCCCCAAGCAGAGACTGACGAGAATCACTTTCATTGAAAGGGGTTGCCAAGCTTCCAAAAAACTACGAGTTTCCTGAAATCTCAGCAAACATTTTTTCACCCAATCTTGATGATACTGGCAGGTAATGATCAGTACACCAATCCCACTTGGCTCAACAAATTTCGTTCTTCTAGGTTAAACCGTTCGTTTGCAGTAACCGTTTTTATGTTTAGGTTTCACTCTGTTTTCTCCTATATGGATACATGTAGTTGGAACTCTAAATCAAACACGGTTTGTGCTAGCTCTTTGAAACTTGGCACAATAATGTAGTTCCAAGTTCTATCGCTATGGTCTGTGTCCTATTGAAGTAGCCCCAAGCAGTGACTGAAGAGAATCACTTTCGTTGAAAGGGGTTGCCAAGCTTCGAAAAAACTACAAGTTTCCGGAAATCTCAGCAAACATTTTTACACCAAATTTGATGATACTGGCGGGTAATGATAAGTACACCAATCCCACTTGGCTCACCAAATTTCGTTCTTCTAGTTAAACCGTTCCTTTGCAGTAACCGTTTTCATGTTTAGGTTTCACTCTGTTTTCTCCTATATGGATACATGAAGTTGGAACTCTAAATTAAACACGGTTTGTGCTAGCTCTTTGAAACTTGGCACAATAATGTAGTTCCAAGTTCTTTCACTATGGTTTGTGTCCTATTGAAGTAGCCCCAAGGAGAGACTGACGAGAATCACTTTCATTGAAAGGGGTTGCCAAGCTTCCAAAAAACTACGAGTTTCCTGAAATCTCAGCAAACATTTTTTCACCCAATCTTGATGATACTGGCAGGTAATGATCAGTACACCAATCCCACTTGGCTCAACAAATTTCGTTCTTCTAGGTTCAACCGCTCCTTTGCAGTAACCGTTTTCAGGTTTAGGTTTCACTCTGTTTTCTCCTATATGGATACATGTAGTTGGAACTCTAAATCAAACACGGTTTGTGCTAGCTCTTTGAAACTTGGCACAATAATGTAGTTCCACGTTCTATCACTATGGTTTGTGTCCTATTGAAGTAGCCCCAAGCAGAGACTGACGAGAATCACTTTCATTGAAAGGGGTTGCCAAGCTTCCAAAAAACTACGAGTTTCCTGAAAACTCAGCAAACATTTTTTCACCAATCTTGATGATACTGGCTGGTAATGATAAGTACACCAATCCCACTAGGCGCACCATATTTAGTTCTTCTAGGTTAAACCGTTCCTTTGCAGTAACCGTTTTCGTGTTTAGATTTCACTCTGTTTTCTCCTATATGGATACATGTAGTTTTAACTCTAAATCAAACATGGTTTGTGCTAGCTCTTCGAAACTTGGCACAATAATGTAGTTCCAAGTTCTTTCGCTATGGTTTGTGTCCTATTGAAGTAGCCCCAAGCAGAGACTGACGAGAATCACTTTCATTGAAAAGGATTGCCAAGCTTCCAAAAAACTACGGGTTTCCTGAAATCTCAGCAAAGATTTTTTCACCCAATTTGATGATGCTGGCAGGTAATGATAAGTACACCAATCCCACTTGGCTCTCCAAATTTCGTTCTTCTATCTTAAACCGTTCCTTTGCAGTAACCCTTTTCATGTTTAGGTTTCACTCTGTTTTCTCCTATATGGATACATGTAGTTGGAACTCTAAATCAAACACGGTTTGTGCTAGCTCTTTGAAACTTGGCACAATAATGTAGTTCCAAGTTCTATCGCTATGGTCTGTGTCCTATTGAAGTAGTCCCAAGCAGAGACTGACGAGAATCACTTTCATTGAAAGGGGTTGCCAAGCTTCCAAAAAACTACGAGTTTCCTGAAATGTCAGCAAACATTTTTTCACCCAATTTTGATGGTACTGGCTGGTAATGATAAGTACACCAATCCCACTAGGCGCACCAAATTTCGTTCTTCTAGGTTAAACCGTTCGTTTGCAGTAACCGTTTTCATGTTTAGGTTTCACTCTGTTTTCTCCTATATGGATACATGTAGTTGGAACTCTAAATCAAACACGGTTTGTGCTAGCTCTTTGAAACTTGGCACAATAATGTAGTTCCAACTTCTATCGCTATGGTTTGTGTCCTATTGAAGTAGCCCCAAGCAGAGACTGACGAGAATCACTTTCATTGAAAGGGGTTGCCAAGCTTCCAAAAAACTACGAGTTTCCTGAAATCTCAGCAAACATTTTTTCACCCAATCTTGATGATAATGGCAGGTAATGATCAGTACACCAATCCCACTTGGCTCACCAAATTTCGTTCTTCTAGGTTAAACCGTTCCTTTGCAGTAACCGTTTTCATGTTTAGGTTTCACTCTGTTTTCTCCTATATGGATACATGTATTTGGAACTCTAAATCAACCACGGTTGTGCTAGCTCTTTGAAACTTGGCACAATATGTAGTTCCAACTTCTATCGCTATGGTTTGTGTCCTATTGAAGTAGCCCTAAGCAGAGACTGACGAGAATCACTTTCATTGAAAGGGGTTGCCAGCTTCCAAAAAACTACGAGGTTCCTGAAATCTCAGCAAACATTTTTTTCACCCAATCTTGATGATACTTGCAGGTAATGATCAGTACACCAATCCCACTTGGCTCACCAAATTTCGTTCTTCCTAGGTTAAACCGTTCCTTTGCAGTAACCGTTTTCATGTTTAGGTTTCACTCTGTTTTCTCCTATATGGATACATGTAGTTGGAACTCTAAATCAAACACGGTTTGTGCTAGCTCTTTGAAACTTGGCACAATAATGTAGTTCCAAGTTCTATCGCTATGGTCTGTGTCCTATTGAAGTGGTCCCAAGCAGAGACTGACGAGAATCACTTTCGTTGAAAGGGGTTGCCAAGCTTCCAAAAAACTACGAGTTACCTGAAATCTCAGCAAACATTTTTCACCCAATCTTGATGGTACTGGCTGGTATGATAAGTACACCAATCCCCACTAGGCGCACCATATTTAGTTCTTCTAGGTTAAACCGTTCCTTTGCAGTAACCGTTTTCGTGTTTAGGTTTCACTCTGTTTTCTCCTATATGGATACATGTAGTTTCAACTCTAAAACAACATGGTTTGTGCTAGCTCTTCGAACTTGGCACAATAATGTAGTTCCAAGTTCTATCGTATGGTTTGTATCCTATTGAAGTAGCCCAAGGAGAGACTGACGAGAATCACTTTCATTGAAAAGGATTGCCAAGCTTCCAAAAACTACGAGTTTCCTGAAATCTCAGCAAACATTTTTCACCCAATCTTGATGATACTGGCAGGTAATGATAAGTACACCAATCCACTTGGCTCCCAAATTTCGTTCTTCTAGGTTAAACCGTTCCTTTGCATTAACCGTTTTCATGTTTAGGTTTCACTCTGTTTTCTCCTATATGGATACATGTAGTTGGAACTCTAAATCAAACACGGTTTGTGCTAGCTCTTTGAAACTTGGCAAATAATGTAGTTCCAAGTTCGATCGCAATGGTCTGTGTCCTATTGAAGTAACCCCAAGCAGAGACTGAAGAGAATCACTTCATTGAAAGGGGTTGCCAAGCTTCCAAAAAACTACGAGTTTCCTGAAATCTCAGCAAACATTTTTTCACCCAATCTTGATGATACTGGCAGGTAATGATCAGTACACCAATCCCACTTGGCTCACCCAACTTCGTTCTTCTAGGTAAACCGTTCCTTTGCAGCAACCGTTTTCATGTTTAGGTTTCACTCTGTTTTCTCCTATATGGATACATGTAGTTGGAACTCTAAATCAAACACGGTTTGTGCTAGCTCCTTTGAAACTTGGCACAATAATGTAGTTACAAGTCCTATCGCTATGGTTTGTGTCTTTTGAAGTAGCTCCAAGCAGAGACTGACGAAGATCACTTTCATTGAAAGGGGTTGCCAAGCTTCCAAATAACTACGAGTTTCCTGAAATCTCAGCAAACACTTTTTCACCCAATATTTATGATACTGGCAGGTAACCATCAGTACACCAGTCCCGATTGGCTCACCAAATTTCGTTCTTCTAGGTTAAACCTTTCCTTTGCAGTAACCGTTTTCATTTTAGGTTTCACTCTGTTTTCTCCTATATGGATACATGTAGTTGGAACTCTAAATCAAACACGGTTCGTGCTAGCTCTTTGAAACTTGGCACAAAAATGTAGCTCCAAGTTCTATCGCTATGGTTTGTGTCCTATTGAAGTAGCCCCAAGCAGAGACTGACGAGAATCACTTTCATTGAAAGGGGTTGCCAAGCTTCCAAAAACTACGAGTTTCCTGAAATCTCAGCAAACATTTTTTCACCCAATCTTGATGATACTTGCAGGTAATGATCAGTACACCAATCCCACTTGGCTCTCCAAATTTCGTTCTTCTAGCTTAAACCGTTCCTTTGCAGTAACCCTTTTCAGGTTTAGGATTCACTCTGTTTGTTCCTATATGGATACATGTATTTGGAACTCTAAATCAAACACGGTTCGTGCTAGCTCTTTGAAACTTGGCACAATCATGTAGTTCCAAGTTATATCGCTATGGTTTGTGTCCTATTGAAGTAGCCCCAAGCAGAGACTGACGAGATTCACTTTCAAGGAAAAGAGTTGCCAAGCTTCCAAAAACTACGAGTTTCCTGAAATCTCAGCAAACATTTTTTCACCCAATCTTGATGATACTCGCAGGTAATGATCAGTACACCAATCCACTTGGCTCACCCAACTTCGTTCTTCTAGGTTAAACCATTTCTTTGCAGTAACCGTTTTCATGTTTAGGTTTCACTCTGTGTTCTCCTATATGGATACATGAAGTTGGAACTCAAAATAAAACACGGTTTGTGCTAGCTCTTTGAAACTTGGCACAATAATGTAGTTCCAAGTTATATCGCTATGTTTTTGTGTCCTATTGAAGTAGCCCCAAACAGAGACTGACTAGAATCACTTTCATTGAAAGGGGTTGCCAGCTTCCATAAAACTACGAGTTTCCTGAAATCTCAGCAAACCTTTTTTCACCCAATCTGATGATACTGGCAGGTAATGATAAGTACACCAATCCACATGGCTCACCAAATTTCGTTCTTCTAGGTTAAACCGTTCCTTTGCAGTAACCGTTTTCATGTTTAGGTTTCACTCTGTTTTCTCCTATATGGATACATGTAGTTGGAACAATAAATCAAACATGGTTTGTGCTAGCTCTTTGAAACTTGGCACAATAATGTAGTTCCAAGTTCTATCGCTGTTGCTTGTGTCCTATTATAGTAGCCCCAAGCAGAGACTGACGAGTATCACTTTCATTGAAAGGGGTTGCCAATCTTCCAAAAAACTACGAGTTTCTTGAAATCTCAGCAAACATTTTTTCACCCAATCTTGATGATACTGGCAGGTAACATCAGTACACCAATTCCAGTTGGCTCACCAAATTTCGTTCTTCTAGCTTAACCGTTCCTTTGCAGTAACCCTTTTCAGGTTTAGTTTTCACTCTGTTTGTTCCTATATGGATACATGTATTTGGAAATCTAAATCAAACACTGTTCGTGCTAGCTCTTTGAAACTTGGCACAAAAATGTAGCTCCAAGTTCTATCGCTATGGTTTGTGTCCTATTGAAGTAGCCCCAAGCAGAGACTGACGAGAATCACTTTCATTGAAAGGGGTTGCCAAGCTTCCAAAAAACTACGAGTTTCCTGAAATCTCAGCAAACATTTTTTCACCCAATCTTGATGATACTTGCAGGTAATGATCAGTACACCAATCCCCACTTGGCTCTCCAAATTTCGTTCTTCTAGCTTAAACCGTTCCTTTGCAGTAACCCTTTTCAGGTTTAGGATTCACTCTGTTTGTTCCTATATGGATACATGTATTTGGAACTCTAAATCAAACACGGTTCGTGCTAGCTCTTTGAAACTTGGCACAATAATGTAGTTCCAAGTTATATCGCTACGGTTTGTGTCCTATTGAAGTAGCCCCAAGCAGAGACTGACGAGAATCACTTTCATTGAAAGGGGTTGCCAAGCTTCCAAAAAACTACGAGTTTCCTGAAATCTCAGGCAAAACATTTTTCACCCAATCTTGATGATACTCGCAGGTAATGATCAGTACACCAATCCCACCTTGGCTCACCAAATTTCGTTCTTCTATCTTAAACCGTTCCTTTGCAGTAACCCTTTTCATGTTTAGGTTTCACTCTATTTTCTCCTGTACGGATACATGTAGTTGAACTCTAATCAAACACGGTTCGTGCCTAGCTCTTTGAAACTTGGCACAATAATGTAGTTCCAAGTTCTATCGCTACGGTTTGTGTCCTATTGAAGTAGCCCCAAGCAGAGACTGACGAGAATCACTTTCATTGAAAGGGGTTGCCAAGCTTCCAAAGAACTATAAGTTTCCTGAAATCTCAGCAAACATTTTTTCAACCAATCTTGATGATACTGGCAGGTAATGATCAGTACACCAATCCCACTTGGCTCACCAAATTTCCGTTTTTCTAGGTTAAACCGTTCATTTGCAGTAACCGTTTTCATGTTTAGGTTTCACTCTCTTTTCTCCTATATGGATACATGTAGTTGGAACTCTAAATCAAACATGGTTTGTGCTAGCTCTTTGAAACTTGGCACAATAATGTAGTTCCAAGTTCTATCGCTACGGTTTGTGTCCTATTGAAGTAGCCCCAAGCAGAGACTGACGAGAATCACTTTCATTGAAAGGGGTTGCTAAGCTTCCAAAAAACTACGAGTTTCCTGAAATCTCAGCAAACATTTTTCACCCAATCTTGATGATACTCGCAGGTAATGATCAGTACACCAATCCCACTTGGCTCACCAAATTTCGGTTCTTCTAGCTTAAACCGTTCCTTTGCAGTAACCCTTTTCATGTTTATGTTTCACTCTGTTTTCTCATATATGGATACATGTAGTTGGAACTCTAAATCAAACACGGTTTGTGCTAGCTCTTTGAAACTTGGCACAAAAATGTAGTTCCAAGTTCTATCGCTATGGTTTGTGTCCTATTGAAGTAGCCCCAAGCAGAGACTGACGAGAATCTCTTTCATTGAAAGGGGTTGCCAAGCTTCCAAAAAACTACGAGTTTCCTGAAATCTCAGCAAACATTTTTTCACCCAAATCTTGATGATACTGGCAGGTAATGATCAGTACACCAATCCCACTTGGCTCACCAAATTTCGTTCCTCTATGTTAAACCGTTCCTTTGCAGTAACCGTTTTCATGTTTAGGTTTCACTCTGTTTTCTCCTATATGGATACATGTAGTTGGAACTCTAAATCAAACACGGTTTGTGCTAGCTCTTTGAAACTTGTCACAATAATGTAGTTCCAAGTTCTATCGCTATGGTTTGTGTCCTATTGAAGTAGCCCCAAGCAGAGACTGACGAGAATCACTTTCATTGAAAGGGTTTGCCAAGCTTCCATAGAACTATGAGTTTCCTGAAATCTCAGGCAAACATTTTTTCACCCAATCTTGATGATACTGGCAGGTAATGATCAGTACACCAATCCCACTTGGCTCACCAAATTTCGTTTTTCTAGGTTAAACCGTTCATTTGCAGTAACCGTTTTCATGTTTAGGTTTCACTCTGTTTTCTCCTATATGGATACATGTAGTTGGAACTCTAAATCAAACACGGTTTGTGCTAGCTCCTTGAAACTTGGCACAATAATGTAGTTCCAAGTTCTATCGCTATGGTTTGTGTCCTATTGAAGTAGCCCAAGCAGAGACTGACGAGAATCACTTTCATTGAAAGGGGTTGCCAAGCTTCCAAAGAACTATGAGTTTCCTGAAATCTCAGCAAACATTTTTTCAACCAATCTTGATGATACTGGCAGGTAATGATCAGTACACCAATCCCACTTGGCTCACCAAATTTCGTTCTTCTAGCTTAAACAGTTCCTTGGCAGTAACCCTTTTCATGTTTGGTTCACTCTGTTTTTTCCTATATGGATACATGTAGTTGGAACTCTAAATCAAACAAGATTTGTGCTAGCTCTTTGAAACTTGGCACAATAATGTAGTGCCAAGTTCTATCGCTATGGTTTGTGTCCAATTGAAGGAGCCCCAAGCAGAGACTGACGAGAATCACTTTCATTGAAAGGGGTTGCCAAGCTTCCAAAAAACTACGAGTTTCCTGAAATCTCAGCAAACATGTTTTCACCCCAATCTTGATGATACTCGCAGGTAATGATCAGTACACCAATCCCACTTGGCTCACCAAATTTCGTTCTTCTAGCTTAAACAGTTCCTTTGCAGTAACCCTTTTCATATTTAGGTTTCACTCTGTTTTTCCCTATATGGATACATGTAGTTGGAACTCTAAATCAAACACGGTTTGTGCTAGCTCTTTGAAACTTGGCACAATAATGTAGTTCCAAGTTCTATCGCTACGGTTTGTGTCCTATTGAAGTAGCCCCAAGCAGAGACTGACGAGAATCACTTTCATTGAAAGGGGTTGCCAAGCTTCCAAAAAACTACGAGTTTCCTGAAATCTCAGCAAACATTTTTTCACCCAATCTTGATGATACTCGCAGGTAATCATCAGTACACCAATCCCACTTGGCTCAAAAAATTTCGTTCTTCTATCTTTAACCGTTCCTTTGCAGTAACCATTTTCATGTTTAGGTTTCACTCTATTTTCTCCTGTATGGATACATGTAGTTGGAACTCTAAATTAAACACGGTTTGTGCTACTTCTTTGAAACTTGGCACAATAATGTATTTCCAAGTTCTATCGCTATGGTTTGTGTCCAATTGAAGTAGCCCCAAGCAGAGACTGACGAGAATCACTTTCATTAAAACGGGTTGCCAAGCTTCCAAAAATCTACGAGTTTCCTGACATCTCAGCAAACATTTTTTCACCCAATTTTGATGATACTGGCAGGTAATGATAAGTACACCAATCCCACTTGGCTCACCAAATTTCGTTCTTCTAGGTTAAACCGTTCCTTTGCAGTAACCGTTTTCATGTTTAGGTTTCACTCTATTTTCTCCTATATGGATACATGTAGTTGGAACTCTAAATCAAACATGGTTTGTGCTAGCTCTTTGAAACTTGGCACAATAATGTATTTCCAAGTTCTATCGCTGTGGCTTGTGTCCTATTGTAGTAGCCCCAAGCAGAGACTGACGAGTATCACTTTCATTGAAAGGGGTTGCCAATCTTCCAAAAAACTACGAGTTTCTTGAAATCTCAGCAAACATTTTTCACCCAATCTTGATGATACTGGCAGGTAACGATCAGTACACCAATTCCACTTGGCTCACCAAATTTCGTTCTTCTAGGTTAAACCATTCCTTTGCAGTAACCGTTTTCATGTTTAGGTTTCACTCTGTTATTCTCCTATATGGATACATGT